>NW_007377653.1:39915-86742 GCF_000475195.1 Diaphorina citri
TTTTTCTTCTTCTTCTTCTTCTTCTTCTTCTTCTTCTTCTTCTTCTTCTTCTTCTTCAATTTGAAAAATAAAATAATTCATTTTCCAATTCAAAACCATTCTGTTCTAGGTAAAGGCACAAACGCGCGCCCGTACGCACATCTACACGAGGCAAAGGTTTGTCTCGAAAAACACCTGCGTCCCAAGAACGAGAAGACGCGTAAAATCATTTCTCTATGGAATTCCGGCATTGGTGTTGTATGTCTGACCGCATTTCGTAACGTCTGCTCACACGAAGCTCTGAGTCGTGAGGCTGCGATGATTTTAGCCCTCAGACTGGAAAATCTAACCAATGAGATTCAGAGTAACTTCGCAGAAGCGCTGAAGTGGAGTGGGAAACGGAAGTGTCAGCTGGGAGGATCTCTCTTATATCGGTGTTTTAGAATACTCATGAGTGAAGGAGAGCGACCCTTGCTACACACGGATATTAGTTGACTTTTACACGCAGGACGTCCGGATTTTATTCCCGACGCATTGCTACAAATCCAATAGAATCACGAAGGTTTCGTGCTTTGGGCTGATCTTTAGGTGTAACCAAACATAGTCGATCGGATAAACTATGTTGTCAAGGCAGTGTGGACGTGTCAGTCGACATCGCTCGATGGCCGGTCGACTATGTGTGGACTTTGCGGTCCGGGGGGTCAAAAGATAAAGGGGTACCTTACAGAACTTCTGGGACATACTGTATATTCTCATGTACTTAGTAAGTTAGTAGGTCTCGTCTATAATGTCTAGGTAATGGTAGGTCTAGGTACAAATCAAGAAATTGTGTAAAGGATCTAAAAAATCATACGAGAGAAAGAAGACTGGTTTCAATACTGACATACACCAATGATTTTTGTTTATAAGCTTAACCAAAAATTTCTATATTTTTATTTATTTAAATATTTATTTTTAATAACGCATGCATTTTTCAATAAATAATTGATTTCATTTTCACAATTCGTACCAATTATCCCTAACTGTACATATGCTCTGTTCTACTGCTAGTAGGTAGGTAGGGAGCTTTAGCTGGATAGCCTCAAAAGTCAAGAAGTGGAAACTGAAAGTAATCCTGCTAGTTTCACAATTTTGTATGAACGCCGTTTAACTCATTGAATATGCAATACACAACACATTAATGGTGGATGTCTACTTTACATAATGGTGGATGTTAGGATGTTCCTACTTTACTTTTTCCAGGCGTGTAGTTGGATCTAAATTTAGAGCCAAAGTTCCGCTATTTAGGGCTACTTTATGGAAAAAGATTTTTTCTACCTGGGTATTAGGTATTATATTATCTTTTGATACGGACCTAAGACTTCTTCGTACAAGCAGTTACTGTTATGGAACACTTTGATGTAAAGTACTTTCCTACCTCTACGCCCCACTACTTTCTCTAACTAGGCAGCTCAAGGTACTTAAAACAGTAGGTACAAGTCTCTCTCTCTCTCTCTCCTCTCTCTCCCCCTCCACCTCCTCCCTCCCTCCCTTCCTTGTACATAATGTGTCTACCTTTTCAAATCTTTCTTTTGTTTCTTTTTTTCTCTGGCATTAACTTGACCTTCCTATAATTTCGTCATCTTCAGAGACATTGCTAATATCTTAACATTGGATTTGGTCTATCTATTTCAGGTTTCACCATACCTAAGTCTCAATGGCTTTGTCTGATTAAGGAAATTAATGTATGTATGTTTGTTCCAGTCAATTGAAGATTACTGGTTCGATTTCGGGCCACATTGTGCTTTCCTACTAAATACCTTCTTTGTGTGCCAAACCAAAAATGGAAACCATTTCCGGTCTATCTGTTTCAGGTTTCACCATACCTAAGTCTCAATGGCTTTGTCTGATTAAGGAAATTAATGTATGTATGTTTGTTCCAGAAGATTACTGGTTCGATTTCGGGCCACATTGTGCTTTCCTACTAAATACCTTCTTTGTGTGCCAAACCAAAAATGGAAACCATTTCCAGGGACCAAAATATAAAGGATTATCTCTGCAATAATTTTTGCCCAAAAATTTACTTAGGGGACCTCACCAATATTAGTGATGATATTGAGAAAACATAGGTACGTAACCCACTCTTCAACTCCCTGTAGGCTATGGGGCCTGTAGGTATGAGAAGTAAGGATCTGACTCATTGACTGAGTTGGTCACTTAAAAAAAGTCGTTCTTTGTATAACTCACTCACTCTTTAGGTAGGTACACATAATATCTAGCACTAGGTGAAGTTAAAGCCTTTGCCCCTGTACAAAAGAACTTAAGAGGGCGTCAGCATCACATTAACATGTTCTACCATGGAGAGCTCAGAGTTTTGCTGACTCCAACTTACTGGTCGTCAGCAATTATCAAGTAGGAAATATTATGTGCTGCTCGCTGAACAAAAGAAACAAAGCTTTTACCCATAACCAACTTACCAACTTTCCATTTAAGAACCCAGTGTAATATATTAGAAGGTTGCTAGCTTGCTAGACCACAGCTGGTTATACATAATTAAAT
Organism: Diaphorina citri; assembly: GCF_000475195.1. Taxonomy (NCBI): domain Eukaryota; kingdom Metazoa; phylum Arthropoda; class Insecta; order Hemiptera; family Psyllidae; genus Diaphorina; species Diaphorina citri. The sequence continues at coordinate 42,433 of NW_007377653.1, forward strand.
AATTATACTGTCCACCACACCACAAAAAAAGTAAGTATCTGAGAGGGTGAATTTACAATTATTTAAGTATAAGCAGGGTGACTTACAGTTGTAAGACGAATCCAGCAAGGAATAGAAGTGAGTGGGAACTGAGTCTACGATGACCAGTTTGGTTTCTTGACATGAGCTGGACTCGAACTTGGATACCAGGTCGTACAGGACTTGTATCAGATGAATCAAACTGTCTACATAGCAAACAAGAATGCGGTCTAGTGTTGCTGATGCATCCTGAAAGAAAAGGGGGTAATATTCAGACGCCATGACAATAAAAAAGAAAGCTCTTTTTTGTGTTTAACCTAACCCTATAATAACACTGATGGTCACTGCTCATTTTGCTCCTTTTTGTAGCAATTTTTCTTTGTTGTGGCTTCTGAACTAGTAGGTACTATTCAGAAGCCACAACAATGAAAAAGAAAGCTCTTTTTTGTGTTTAACCCAACCCTATAATAACACTGATGGTCACTGCTCATTTTGCTCCTTTTTGTAGCAATTTTTCTTTGTTGTGGCTTCTGAACTAGTAGGTACCTACCAAAAAGGGGATTTTTTTTAAAAATATACACTCAAAACCTTGTAGTAAATACAATAAGCATAACTACTACAGGTCAACTTTATCTTTAAATCTTTAAGTAATATGACCCAGAGGCCGGAATGAATTTAGTCTAAAGGAAAGTGAGACTTAGGTATCCTTCTAAAAACACAAATGGAACACTATGTGGGAAACTGTTGGAAAACTAAGGTAGATAGTTAGGTCCCAAACCATTTATTAACAAGGTTATCTTACCACACTATTGATTTGAATTATCCGTAGAGCAGAGTAATCTCCTTTGGAATCCGGTACCTATATCTATATTTTCATATACTTTGGTGCGACTTTACCACTATTTCAACTAATTCGTTTGTCAACCAAATTTGTCTTTTTTTTTCTTCTTCTTCTTCTTCTTCTTCTTCTTCTTCTTCTTCTTCTTCTTCTTCTTCAATTTGAAAAATAAAATAATTCATTTTCCAATTCAAAACCATTCTGTTCTAGGTAAAGGCACAAACGCGCGCCCGTACGCACATCTACACGAGGCAAAGGTTTGTCTCGAAAAACACCTGCGTCCCAAGAACGAGAAGACGCGTAAAATCATTTCTCTATGGAATTCCGGCATTGGTGTTGTATGTCTGACCGCATTTCGTAACGTCTGCTCACACGAAGCTCTGAGTCGTGAGGCTGCGATGATTTTAGCCCTCAGACTGGAAAATCTAACCAATGAGATTCAGAGTAACTTCGCAGAAGCGCTGAAGTGGAGTGGGAAACGGAAGTGTCAGCTGGGAGGATCTCTCTTATATCGGTGTTTTAGAATACTCATGAGTGAAGGAGAGCGACCCTTGCTACACACGGATATTAGTTGACTTTTACACGCAGGACGTCCGGATTTTATTCCCGACGCATTGCTACAAATCCAATAGAATCACGAAGGTTTCGTGCTTTGGGCTGATCTTTAGGTGTAACCAAACATAGTCGATCGGATAAACTATGTTGTCTAGGCAGTGTGGACGTGTCAGTCGACGTCGCTCGATGGCCGGTCGACTATGTGTGGACTTTGCGGTCCGGGGGGTCAAAAGATAAAGGGGTACCTTACAGGACTTCTGGAACATACTGTATATTTTAATATACTTAGTAGGTCTCGTCTAGTCTAGGTAATGGTAGGTCTAGGTACAAATCAAGAAATTGTGTAAAGGAGCTAAAAAATCATACGAGAGAAAGAAGACTGGTTTCAATACTGACATACACCAATGATTTTTTTTATACGCTTAACCAAAAATTTCTATATTTTTATTTATTTAAATATTTATTTTTAATAACGCATGCATTTTTCAATAAATAATATTGGTTTCATTTTCACAATTCGTACTGTGATGTTTTTTTTTTTTTTTTTTACACAGCTTTTATAAACACAAAGGTCCTTCTCTCTCCCATCTCCAATGAGTAGAATTTTTCCGTAAGCGTTTTAGATAGCTGGGAAATTTACGTAGGCAATTTCGCACTCACACAGCACGTAAGTTGTTTCAATTGTATTATTTTTTCACCATGGTAAATCGTAATTCCTTTTTCCTTCTTCTTCTTCTTCTTCTTTTTTCTTCTTAAGGGTAAAATTTTACACTGCATGACTGCTAAGAGTGCTAAGTACCCTAGGTCTTTAAATATGGGAGTTTTTAACTCCCATAATTAAAGACCATTGATTGACCAATCATCAACCAACAAGGTGAATCTGCTGTTGAGGCAGTGTAGACAGTTAATGACAGTTTCAGTTGACATCAAAAATTCAAAATTGATGTTAGATCAACAGCTGTTGACTATGTGTGGATGCAGCTTGCAGAATAAATCTGAATATCTAGGAGGTACACCGACCAACAACTACAACTTACCAATGTGTCTTGCTCATAAGTTCCTTGCAAATGAACAGTACGTTGAGTTGTTGTGCTGTTCGGCAATGTTAAATGGAATTACGGTACAGCCGTCTCAGAGTCTTCTTCTCAGCAATCTCGGCATTTCACCCGAAAGTCAAATAGTCAATCAGTTATTCAGTTAATCCCATGATTTAACTTGGTTATTTGGTTCATCCGTCATCCCGATCCCATTCAACAGTTTTCAGTTAATCCTTAATCTTAATCACATTATCACAATAAAATAAATAAAATTCAATTTAATTTATTCAAAATTAGTTGACAGTTGAGACAGTTCCCGGTTCCCGCGTATCCGGCAAATCCGGCAATCCGGCTTTTTAAAAAAATCCACTGTTGCCGAACGCAATCCCACTTCAGGGAAATATTGTGTTATAAAGGGAAATTTTTGACATGCGTTGTTAGGAAAAAGTATGTATTTTTGCATTGATAAGTCTGACTGAGGGAGTTTAAACAGGGAGTATAGCAGCCTGAATTTCTCTTGCTATTAAAGAAATAGCAAAGGTTAAGTGCGAAATTTGTAGCCAAAATCAATTGTCAGTCTTCGTGTAGACGTGTAGTAGGGTGATTGCTTTAAAGCAATACACGAATACACGAATCACCCTACTACAATCACCCTACTACACGAAAAACTCCGACCCCCCCCCCCCCCACTGTACATATATTATGCTCTGTTAGCTACTGCTAATAGGTAGGTAGGGAGCTTTAGCTGGATAACCTCAAAAACAGGAAGTGGAAACTGAAAGTAATCCTGCTAGTTTCACAATTTTGTATGAACGCCGTTTAACTCATTGAATATGCAATACACAACACATTAATGGTGGATATGTCTACTTTACTTTTTCCAGGCGTGTAGTTGGATCTAAATTTAGAGCCAAAGTTCCGCTATTTAGGGCTACTTTATGGAAAAAGATCAAAATTAATTCTGAAATCTCCCCACCCCTTGCCCGCCCTCCCCCTTATACTGGCCCTACCCGCTACCCCTTGTATGTGAAAGTAATAATCAACTTTATAATTGAAATTGGCAGCTTTTTTTCCCCCTAGGAAAACAGAAAATATGGCAAGACTAATAGGTATGTATAGTAATATTTTTTTTCTACCTGGGTATTATTATATTATCTTTTGATACGGACCTAAGACTTCTTCGTACAAGCAGTTACTGTTATGGAACACTTTGATGTAAAGTACTTTCCTACCTCTACGCCCCACTACTTTCTCTAACTAGGCAGCTTAAGGTACTTAAAACAGTAGGTACAAGTCTACTCTCTCTCTCCCCTCTCTCTCTCTCCCCTCTCTCTCTCTCTCCCTCCACCTCCTCCCTCCCTCCCTTCCTTGTACATAATGTGTCTACCTTTTCAAATCTTTCTTTTGTTTCTTTTTTTTTTCTCTGGCATTAACTTGACCTTCCTATAATTTCGTCATCTTCAGGGACATTGCTAATATCTTAACATTGGATTTAGTCTATCTGTTTCAGGTTTCACCATACCTACATAAGTCTCAATGGCTTTGTCTGATTAAGGAAATTAATGTATGTATGTTTGTTCCAGACAATTGAAGATTACTGGTTCGATTTCGGGCCACATTGTGCTTTCCTACTAAATACCTTCTTTGTGTGTCAAACCAAAAATTGAAACAATCTCCAGGGACCAAAATACAAAGGATTATCTCTGCAATAATTTTTTCCCAAAAATTTACTTAGGGGACCTCACCAATATTAGTGATGATATTGAGAAAACATAGGTAGGTAACCCACTCTTCAACTCCCTGTAGGCTATGGGGCCTGTAGGTATGAGAAGTAAGGATCTGACTCATTGACTGAGTTGGTCACTAAAAAAAAGTCGTTCTTTGTATAACTCACTCACTCTTTAGGTAGGTACACATAATATCTACCACTAGGTGAAGTTAAAGCCTTTGCCCCTGTACAAAAGGACTTAAGAGGGCGTCAGCATCACATTTAATAACATGTTCTACCATGGAGAGCTCAGAGTTCTGCTGACTCCAACTTACTGGTCGTCAGCAATTATCAAGTAGGAAATATTATGTGCTGCTCGCTGAACAAAAGAAACAAAGCTTTTACCTTGGGAGCTCTGAAATAATAAGCCGTTTTATGTTTTTGTCTAAGGCTCATAATGATAATGCATACTAAGTATCCTGGAAATCCTTGTAACTCTTGTAAGTTCTAGTTCCCATTTTCCACATTTTGGTTGGGAAAATTTACAATATTACTTATTTATAGTGGTAGATTTAGACAAATTTACAATTCATAGTTTTAGAGTTGGGAAAATTTACAATTTACAGCTCTACAACGAGATACTATTTTTTATTGTTTAATGTTGTCCAGTTTTTTTTTTCCAACACAAAACGCCCTAAAACAAACTTCAGTTACACAATTCCCACCGCAAATTAACACGAGGGAATAAAGGCGTGAACAGAGGACGGTGGGGGATATATTTTTACCTTATTCAGAATGTGTACACTGTTCAATAAAATTGTACATATTGGAACATCCACCGAAACAACAAGAGCTGCCTAATGAAATTTATTTGTTATTGCCTCACAAACTGATGGATGGGAATCGGATGAGTGACTAAATTGCAGTTGAGGTGGTGTTGGTAGTGGAGATGGTGGTAGTGGTGGCGTAGAGACGAGCTCTGAAATAATAAGCAGTTTTATGTTTTTGTCTAAAGCTCATAATGATACTAAGTATCCTGGAAATCCTTGTAACTCTTGTAAGTCCTAGTTCCCATTCTCCACATTTTGGTTGGGAAAATTTACAATATTACTTATTTATAGTGGTAGATTTAGACAAATTTACAATTCATAGTTTTAGAGTTGGGAAAATTTACAATTTACAGCTCTACAACGAGATACTATTTATTTTTTAATGTTGTCCTTTTTTTCAACACAAAACCCCCCAAAACAAACTTCAGTTACACAATTCCCACCGTAAATTAATTAACACGAGGGAATAAAGGCGTGAACAGAGGACGGTGGGGGATATATTTTTACCTTATTCAGAATGTGTACACTGTTCAATAAAATTGTACATATTGGAACATCCACCTAAACAACAAGAGCTGCCTAATGAAATTTATTTGTTATTGCCTCGCAAACTGATGGATGGGAATCGGATGAGTGACTAAATTGCAGTTGAGGTGGTGTTGGTAGTGGAGATGGTGGTAGTGGTGGCGTAGAGATAGTGGAGGTGGTGGTGTGAACGTCAGGAGCGCTCGGAGAAGAAAATCCTGTTGCCTAGGCAACCGAATGCTGGGAGAAGTTTCTGTTACATCGCACCTCATCAGTCGTTGTCCGACCGGTGTGTAAGCAGCTTCTGAGTTTCGTTCTTCTCATTTTTTTTTTCTCCCATCATTATATTAGGTGATAAACATTTAATTCCACAAATCTCACTCCAATAAAATTGAACGATTTTTTTGACATACGGCGTTTTCGCTGAGCACGGCAGTATAGACTTAGATTCCTTTGTATTATTTTTGTCCCGAATAGAAAATTTTATTACCCTATGGGCCCAACACAATTAGCTTTTACTTTGAAACGGGAGGGAGGTAAGAACTTCCTAATTATAGTGGGTAGTTCTTTGATATTATTGCTGATTTTAATTTTAAGTGAAGAACTTTGTACTCTTCCTCTTTCTAAGAGAAAGTAAAGGGAGGGTTGGAAAGGAGAAAAAATTTAATACTTAGGTAGGTACCACAAAATAATTTCGGCCATTTTTTTTTTTTTTTTTTTCAATCTAACAAAGCTCTGTTGAAATAGTCATTGATCATTACCGATTGGAACTTTCAATTTTCCGATCTACCTACTTGTTGGTAGTTAGATCGAGTGTGTATAAAATTGATTGATTGACACTCTGTACAGTATAATAGTCAAAACGTAATTCCTCATTGATTTGAAAGTATTTTTGAATTTTTATTGATAACAAAGCTCTGTTGAAATAGTCATAAGTCATTACCGATTCGAACTTTTAATTTTCCGATCTACCTACTTGTTGGTAGTTAGATCGAGTGTGTATAAAATTGATTGATTGACACTCTGTACAGTATAATAGTCAAAATAAATAAGAACATAGGAGTTGGAATGAAAAATATGTCTAAACATCTGAAATTCTGAACCTGACGCTTAGAATAAGTGCGGGTGTATGGAGTAGTCCACATAAAGGGGGAGAGGGGGTGTAAAGGAGTGGCTTACCCCTCACTTTCATATTTTCCAGAAATCTGATCAATAGTCAAAATAAATAAAAACAGGAGTTGGAATTAAAATTATCTTCTAAACATCTGAAATTCCGAACCTGACGCTTAGAATAAGTCCGGGTGTATGGAGTAGTCCACATAAAGGGGGAGAGGGGGTGTAAAGGAGTGGCTTACCCCTCACTTTCATATTTTCCAGAAATCTGATGAAAGCCATACAAGAATTTTAGCTCTCAAGAGAAAAGGGAACCCTACAAAAATTTACATACATGTATACAAGAATATTAGGTACGTAGATTTTGAATAGAAAATAATATACCTTGTTTATTCTGCTGGAATCGGACTGAAAAGTCCCTTTGCCCCCGCAGTCTAACCAAGATCTTATATGTTTTGACATATTGTGTGGAGTAGGGCTCTGAATATCTGAATATAACTCTACATATTATTAATTATTACACATGCCTACTTATAATTATTATAATATCTACATGCTCTGAGATTCATGTACCTACATATTTAACAATGTATGTTATATGTGTACTTAGTGCACAATTTTTCAGCAATGTGGAAAGATTTAAGTCGAGGTTTATCACCACGGATTAAGGGTAATCCTAGATTAACCCGGGTATCAAGTATAACAAATACAACTTAATCTGGCAGGATAATCCCAAGATTCCATCTGACAAAATCACAAGTACAGCACTAGATTAACAAGATTTTTTTTTCTGTTTGATGGAACTTAGCTACCCAGTAAAACTTTGTCATTTGATCGAACCGTTGGAAATTTACCACAAAGACAAAGATAAATTGTTCCCAGGGAATCTGTATGTTAAGACGTATTTCCTTTATCTTGAAATTTCTTTTTTTTTATTGTCCTGGAAAAAATGCGAAACAAAAACAAAATAATAAAAAATGATGTCGCTCAATCAGTGACGTACAATGCAGCTTTTATTGTCCTGGAAAAAATGCGAAACAAAAACAAAATAATAAAAAATGATGTCGCTCAATCAGTGACGTACAATGCGACTTTAGCAATGAGGTAGTTTAATTACAGATAGGTATAAATTGGTTAGAGATAGGTCAGTAAATTTTACCAACTGTACCTAACTAATGCTACTTACCCACAATATTATGTTCTCTACTTCTATGATCAGCCGAATGAACCAAAAATTAACACCGTAAAAAACCAAGACATTTCAATTAGCTAAAGAAAAGACCCTATCCAAATTTCCAATTAAATTTACATGTCTTTTTTCGTCACCTTAGTCATACAATCTGATATTTTCTCTTGTATAAAATTCAGTGACGTATATTTTATTCACAAAGATATCTACCTTATCTAGATTAGGTAGCTTTAGCAATGAGATAGTTTAATCACAGACAGGTATAAATTGGTTAGAGATGGGTCAGTAAATTTTACCAACTGTGGGTACCTATACCTAACTAATGCTACTTACCCACAATATTATGTTCTCTACTTCTATGATCAACCGAATGAACCAAAAATTAACACCGTAAAAAACCAAGACAGTTCAATTAGCTAAAGAAAAGACCCTATCCAAATTTCCAATTAAATTTACATGTCTTTTTTCGTCACGTTAGTCATACAATCTGATATTTTCTCTTGTATAAAATTCAGTGACGTATATTTTATTCACAAAGATATCTACCTTATCTAGATTAGGTGGAATAAGACTTAGGAGGGGGAAGGAGGAGGGAGAGAAAGGAAAGAGGGAGGGAGAAAGATAGAGAGCGATAGAGGGAGAAAGAAAGAGGGAGAGATAGAGAGAAAGTCCGCATTTGGAATTAAAGGAAGGAAGAGAGAGAGAGAGAGAAAGGGAAAGGAGAGAGATCGAGAGGGAGAGTTTAGCTCAAAATCATAATAGGAGATGTTGCTGTGAATTCTCTAAGGCGCGAGGCGTGAGAATAACAGTACTCACCGATTTTTCTTGGTGAATATTCAGAAAATCATCGTTGAAAGCTGAATATTCTAATATTGACCGATGGTAAGTAGAAATTTGTTTGTTATTTCAAGAATTCGCCAGGAAACCCTACAGTAGGTACCTATTCTCACGATTTCGAGAATCCACAGTAACATAACAGCTACATACTTTTTAAAAGATATATATTCTAGGGAGGGAGGTAAAAAATGAAGATTTCTTTTAAAATTACGTGAATAAGTACAAAACTCAAGATTGGGGAGGTAGGAACCTTAGGGGGAGGGGTGACCATTAGATAGTGGAGAGGAGAGGAGTCCTTCTCCTCCCTTTCCTGCTTTTGCTCATCATCCTCCTCCTTTTCTTCTTCCTCCTCCTCCTCATCCATTCTCATTCTACATATTCTAACATCTCTACGTCTTATGTTATGTAAGTGAAATTTAATGAAAATTTCCTTACGTAGGTACCGTACCGACACAATCTATACATTTATATTTATTATTATCTGTGTATTTATGTACCTATCTATGTATTTTTTAATCAAAACTATATGTAGTTAAAGTATTTTATATGTAGGTACCTTTTTGAACATTGCGAAAAGAAAGGCACCAAAGAAAAATAATAAAAAGTACAGGAAAAAGGCTCTTACACACTTTCTACTTAGTGCAACTCATTAAAAAGTCTCCCCCTCCCCTCTAACTCCTCCCACCCATTACTTCCAAAGTTTATATGTTTTCACCTCCACAGCAAATTCTCAACACCTCCACGGAACACCTCCATACTCCATGGAATACTGTACGCTTTATGACTTTACGGTTTTATTGCTGGGTTGACGGAAACTATGTTCAAACATAATAAAAATGAAAAAAAAGCAAAACGAACTCCTTACCATAGATGTAGCTTCTACATCTATGCTCCTTACATCGTGAGAAGGGAATTTTTTAGTAAACCAGGGAATATTTTTCCTCCAATACAGGGAATTTTTGTTATTTTTTTTCATTTGGCAACACTGGTTCAGATTTTCTCTGATTTCTGAAAAACAAAACAAAACTGTTGAAACTGTCAGAGCCAGAGCCACCCAACTGATAAGAAATAAAGATGATAAAAGGGCTGAAGACTGATAAACTCCCTAACTACTAACTAGTACTAGTACTGTCTGAACTGTTAACCCCTGCACACTCAGCTAACAGCTACAGACACTGTTTGCATATCAACAAGTAGACATAATAATACCCCTTTGAGCTTAAAATCAAGTAATTAAATAGCTCGTTAAACGTAACAAACAAACAAACATAATAATAGTGTTGCTGATGGATAAGCCATATCCTGAGGATCTGGATGTGATGTTATCATTGCATTACTGTAAGTACTTATTAAGGTTTAAAACAGAGCCAGAGAGCATAGAGTGGTTTGAAGTTGTCACCTCAAAATACATTTTCTGTTTCTTGATAGCTGTATAAGTGGTTGGTGTTTTACAGGGAATTTTTGTTATTATTTTTTTTTCATTTGGCAACACTGGTTCAGATTTTCTCTGATTTCTGAAAAACAAAAACAAAACAAAACTGTTGAAACTGTCAGAGCCACCCAACTGATAAGAAATAAAGATGATAAAAGGGCTGAAGACTGATAAACTCCCTAACTAGTACTGTCTGAACTGTTAACCCCTGCACACTCAGCTACAGACACTGTTTGCATATCAACAAGTAGACGTAATAATAGTGTTGCTGATGGATAAGCCATGTCCTGAGGATCTGGATGTGATGTTATCATTGCATTACTGTAAGTACTTATTAAGGTTTAAAACAGAGTCAGAGAGCATAGAGTGGTTTGAAGTTGTCACCTCAAAATACATTTTCTGTTTCTTGATAGCTGTATAAGTGGTTGGTGTTTGTCTTGGTGTTCAGAGGAAACACCAGGAAAATCCACCGTAATAATAATACTTCTACTCCATCAACACTTTTAATACTCGCTGCTTATAATCGCAGCCACAGGGACTAGCATAGTGGAAGATCTTTCTCAGTACCTAGGTTTGATATAATTGCTAAGGTATTTAGCTACCTAAGTATCAAAGCTACCTCATAGATACAGTACTTTTTTTTACAAAAACAAACAATCAACTCACCTATTGGAGTTCTGGAGATGTTTGAATAATCCACAGTGAATGAATTCACTCTCATTTGGTATTGATCATATTGGACTTTTGAGAGACTCTTCATCCATTCCATCATTTCCATCTCAGAAGATTATTTAGACACTGTTCTAGGTTGACTGTTCACTGTTCAGATACAACAACCGATATCAAAATACGAAGATCCTCTGATTTTTGCTTTCAGTTCAGATTGGTAAAATTTCAGTCTCCTGCAGAGACCTCTTTTGTCTTGGACTCTTGGATTGGCATTGTATAATTGTTTATTTAAATCTATCTTTACATTTGTAATATTTTCATCATTAGGTACCTACCTACTATGAGTTGGATGTGTGAGTGTGTTCTATTTTATTTTATTTTTTTCTTCTCTAAGGTTAGGTTGAGTATTGAACTATTAGGTAGATGTTTAATATTATTAAAAACTAAAATACAGACCTTTGTTTCTCTTTCAGATGATATTTTCCAAGCTATAGAAGAAGAAAATATTGCCTCATGTAAATCCCTCATTAAATCACTCCCTGACATCAATGGTTTACATCCAGATCTTCACATCGGGGTTATTCATGCTTCATCCACCATTCCATGTACAAAGTTTGCTCGGGATTTGTTTCGAACTCTGGTCAAGTGGAACGTAGATGTGAATGCATTGACTGGCGAAGGATACTCTCCTTTGGACATAGCCGTTTCAAATGACCGACTTGAGACAACCAAGTTTCTTTTGAAACATGGGGCTCAGCCTAGTGACAGGTAATCTAGTGTTGTATTTTAAGAGTTACTTGAGTAATGGCTCAGTGATATTCAATGAAATATTCACAAATGAGCTTCCTCTTAAGTAGTTCTTGATTTTTTTTTTTAATAATTTTAGTTGTGGATTACACAATGTTACTTTGTTGAAAATCACTCAATCCCATTCCATGATTTAGCCCTATCTTGCTTTACATTTACATCATTCTGTTTGTATTTTCAGAACTCTTGAGCTGGCTCAAGAATTCAATAATGCTTCCTGTGAGAAGTTGATCCAGAAGTCTCTAGCCTCCGTATCAGCAGGATATTACATAGAGGTATGTACATGCCTAGGTACAATAATTATTCTGAATGAAGGAAAAGAAGGAGAGGTAGATGAAAGGAGAGAGATTGAGCAGTGAGAGAGAGAGGCAGAGAGTAGAGAGAGAAAGAGAGAGAGAGGAAGGTTAATGTTGAAATTAGTGGATGTGACAAAGCTCGTACCAAAGGCAGGATATGACACAGATGTTCTTGTGAAAGAACTGAAGAAGCTGGGCCTGAACCCAGGACCTATTACCAAGACAACCAAACCAGTATATCTTAGATACAAAGACCGACATATGCTGAAGGGAGGTAAGTAGAATCTATTTTCTTATTTGTATGAATCGGTAAATAGTCTGATGAAAGCCATACAAGAATTTTAGCTCTCAAGGGAAAAGGGAACCCTACAAAAATTTACATACATGTCTACAAGAATATTAGGTACCTACCTAGATTTAGAATAGAATAGAATATACATTGTTTATCCTGCTGGGATCGGACTGAAAAGTCCCTTTGCCCCCGCAGTCTAACCAAGGTCTTATATGTATATTTTGACATATTATGTGGAGTAGGGCTCTGAATATCTGCATAACTCTACATATTATTAATTATTACACATGCCTACTTATAATTATTATAATATCTACATGCTCTGAGATTCATGTACCTACATATTTACCAATGTATGTTATATGTGTACTTAGTGCACAATTTTTCAGCAATGTGGAAAAATTTAAGTCGAGGTTTATCACCACGGATTAAGGTTAATCCTAGATTAACCCGGGTATCAAGTATAACAAATACAACTTAATCTGGCAGGATAATCCCAAGATTCCATCTAACAAAATCACAAGTACAACATTAGATTAACAAGATTTTTTTTTTTTTTTTTATGGAACTTAGCTACCCACCGACTAAGCTGGCCTACTCCCTGTTTAATGTCCCCCAGCCAGGTGCCTATATGATACCATCATAATAAAATTATTCAAGTGAAAGGTGGTCTCTAGGAGGAATTGCCTTGGTTGGGATTCGAACGCGTGCCTTCCCATTGAAAGATAAACTGTCCAAACCACGTGTAATGTTGCTGAGTTCATCTTTCGTATTTCCAAAGCCAGGCATATGACGAAGTTTTCCGAAGTACCAAACCACATAAATACATGATGACAATGTGCCAAAAAAAGGAGACCAAAAGAGACGTGAATTTATTTGAATTTCACCTTCAGATTGATTTTACACCTTGGTATTTCAGCACTAATTCTACAAAAGTTTTTTCATCACCCCGTATTCCTGTAATACACATCAACTATCTATTAATCCCTGTCCTAATCTGTAATCACTGAAGCTCAGATTTCTTTTCAAAAAAGGAACAGAAGTGAAGCAGAGATGGTAAACTCATTTCAAGTCCCCAATGATCTGCACAAATAATAGGAAAAGATGAGCAGCATCTCTTTCGAACTTGGAACAAAGTTAATAGTTTGCTCCCTAAATATCCGACTGACTTCTTAAGGTTACACCTACTGATAGAGTAATTGGGAATAAGACTTAGGAGGGGGAAGGAGGATAGGAAAAGATGAGCAGCATCTCTTTCGAACTTTGAACAAAGTTAATAATGGTTTGCTCCCTAAATATCCGACTGACTTCTTAAGGTTACACCTACTGATAGAGTAATTGGGAATAAGACTTAGGAGGGGGAAGGAGGAGGGAGAGAAAGGAAAGAGGGAGGGAGAAAGATAGAGAGCGATAGAGGGAGAAAGAAAGAGGGAGAGATAGAGAGAAAGTCCGCATTTGGAATTAAAGGAAGGAAGAGAGAGAGAGAGAGAGAAAGGGAAAGGAGAGAGATCGAGAGGGAGAGTTTAGCTCAAAATCATAATAGGAGATGTTGCTGTGAATTCTCCTTCTTCTATTGAGTTTATTGTTTGGTTCACTCAATTTACTTGCTTCTGTGCTACTTGATCAGTCCAATGATTGTATTATTTTATCGTTGACTGCCAAAGTGGACCTAATAGCCGGGTATTTTGGCTTACTACATACATATTTACTCTTCTTTTACTTAATGGACGACTTGGTAACTTTGTGAAGGTCCATTCTGACCCTACTAATTCACGTACAGAATACAGATAGGTACCAACCACTTGTGGATTTAGAAGCTTTTATAAATTTTGTTTAAATAATGTTTGTTTCTATTGTTTTCATCTCAAGCTCGAGGGAGGTTTGTTAATGGGATGTAGAAACGGTGCATAGGTGTAGCGTGTAGCTAGAATATGTTTCGTTACTTTTAGAGGGCCCACGGGTGAAAAGATACCTTTTTGCAGCTCTTGGAACGGATCAGCAGCGAAAGTTTGACTGAGGTTAAGATTTAATAAGAATAAGAATTAACTTCAGGGGTGTTTAATATTTAAAATTAAATTAATTTTTTATTTGGGGTAGAGGGGGAAAAAGAGAGAAAGGGAGAAAAAGAATATTTAGGTGGGAGTGTGGGAGGGTAAGCTTAAGAATTTCTTCCGCTTATAGGGAGGAACTAATATGTGGAAGGTTCGGTGATTGAATCCCGCGGTGAGATTGATATCTGAGAGAGGAGCAATCAGTAAAGATTATTGACGGACTGCCCAAAGTTTTGTTGCCAAAACGACACAGCATACTTCTCAGACTACATTGTTACACTTTAAAATGAGGTAGAAATGATTGGTACCTATAGGAAGAGGAAACAGGTAGACATGTTGGAAAAACATTTTATTACTAAATTATCATTATTGGTATTTTAAAAAAATAATGGGTAATGTTTCTCACTTATTTACATAAATAATCATTCCAACAATGTACAATAATAGGTACTAAAAGCAGTTGAAACAATAATTTTATCTCCCATAAAATTTTAGACATACTGGGGAGAAATGCTGAATATAGGGAGGGATTTTGTAATGATGGGACCACAATATGAGGGTGGGAATTGGGAGGGAGGGAACGGATAATAGTCTCATCAGGAGAGGGGGAGATGAGTCATTATTGAACAGATTAATGGCCCTAAATCCCCCTCTCAATTCAAAATTGCCGAAAATGGAAGTAATAATGCTAAAACCTGAATGAGTCTAATGACAATTGACAAACCTCTTCTTTTACTTCCCTTCGTTCTCTTACTCCTCTTCCTTCAAGATAAGCTAAAAAGGCTAGGTCTAATGGAAAAGGTCGATTGAAGAAAAGCCCAAGTCAATGTTTGGTGAAATTTAAGCTGTAAGTACTTGTACATTTCACTGGAAATCTGGTATCGAGCTCTACTCAAAATGATGACGGTTAATTATAAATTTATACCATTTACTAGACCCTATAAGTAAGTCCTTCAGAATTTAGATTGCAGTTTTAAATGTTTAGTCACTTTCAGCTCAAGAAGACCCCAAGTTCATTTTACACTCCTGATAGATAGAAAAATTGGGCTTGGGATTTTCTGGAATCGACCCTTCAAATGTGTCGAGTTTAGAAAACTGGACTCAAAATCACAAATCCAGTTTTATCAAACTTCAAAGGGAAAGGAAGACGAGTTTATTGAAAAATGGAACTTTCGGAGAATGAGAATTTTTGTAAGGGGGGAAAAAGATGATTGGGAGAAGACAGCCATTGAGGGAATTTAATAAAGAAGTAAAAGAACTGAGAAGGCGAAAGAGAAAGCGAAAGGAGAAAAGGTGAAGAAGGAAAGAGAAAAAGGAGTAATTTTTAATTTCGAGAATCCACAGTAACATAATAGCTACATACTTTTTAAAAGATATATTTTATCTAGGGAGAGGTAAAAAAGGGAGGGAGGGAGGTAAAAAATGAAGATTTCTTTCAAAATTACGTGAATAAGTACAAAACTCAAGATTGGGGAGGTAGGAGCCTTAGGGGGAGGGGTGGCCATTAGATAGTGGAGAGGAGTCCTTCTCCTCCCTTTCCTGCTTTTGCTCATCATCCTCCTCCTTTTCTTCTTCCTCCTCCTCCTCATCCATTCTCATTCAACGAGCAAACTTTTACCTTCACAAAATTTAATTTGAAACTTTGTACTCCCGATTTTTCCCCCTCCTTTTCCTCTTCTTCCCCCTTCCTTCCTTCTTTTTAAGGAGAACAAAAATCGAAAAAAATTAAAACAAAGAGAAAAGATTTTGAAAATAAACAGAAAGAATAAAGACAAATAGGATTGGTAAAAACTCTCTTTCTCCTTCTACCTTCTTTTGAATGTCCTATTCAAGAAAGGAAGAGAGAGAGAGAGAGGACAAAAAGAAAAGTTATTAAAAAATATTTTGGGAGTAATTTAGAGGAGTTCATTGTAGAACATAGAATTCAATTTCATTATGGGAATAAGAAATTGTAGACTAGAACTGAGATTTATGAATTTTATAAAATCTAAAGACACACAGATTTATTTACACCATAAAATGTTAAATTCAAAACAGGTAGGACAGTACTGATGGCATGTAAAGAAATGTGCTGATTCCATATGAAATATTGACAGATATTTCCTAGGCCAGACAATATTTATTTCATGTTTTATTCATCAGGCAAAAAGCACCACGTTTGCCTGAATGATGGGACCACAATATGAGGGTGGGAATTGGGAGGGAGGGAACGGATAATAGTCTCATCAGGAGAGGGGGAGATGAGTCATTATTGAACAGATTAATGGCCCTAAATCCCCCTCTCAATTCAAAATTGCCGAAAATGGAAGTAATAATGCTAAAACCTGAATGAGTCTAATGACAATTGACAAACCTCTTCTTTTACTTCCCTTCGTTCTCTCACTCCTCTTCCTTCAAGATAAGCTAAAAAGGCTAGGTCTAATGGAAAAGGTCGATTCAAGAAAAGCCCAAGTCAATGTTTGGCGAAATTTAAGCTGTAAGTACCTGTACATTTCACTGGAAATCTGGCATTGAGCTCTACTCAAAATGATGACAGTTTTATAAATTTATACCATTTACTAGACCCTATAACCTATAAGTAAGTCCTTCAGAATTTAGATTGCAGTTTTAAATGTTTAGTCACTTTCAGCTCAAGAAGACCCCAAGTTCATTTTACTCTCCTGATAGATAGAAAAATTGGACTTGGGATTTTCTGGAATCGACCCTTCAAATGTGTCGAGTTTAGAAAACTGGACTCAAAATCACAAATCCAGTTTTATCAAACTTCAAAGTGAAAGGAAGACGAGTTTATTGGAAAATGGAACTTTCGGAGAATGAGAATTTTTGTAAGGGGGGAAAAAAGATGATTGGGAGAAGACAGCCATTGAGGGAGTTTAATAAAGAAGTAAAAGAACTGAGAAGGCGAAAGAGAAAGCGAAAGGAGAAAAGGTGAAGAAGGAAAGAGAAAAAGGAGTAATTTTCACTAATGAGGAGGTAAAGAAAGAGGGGCAAAAGAGAAAGCCAAAGTTAGAAAAAAAGAAAATTTTCGAAAACGTTTGAGGGATTTCAATTAAATTACCTTTCTTTTTGATATTTTTCGACTGATTCTTTTCTTTCTGAGAGACAAATTATCTAATTCTTGGAATTTTTCATCGTACAAATAGCAAAATTTCACTCACTCAGAGGCCCTTCTTTCAGATAACCAATTAGAATACATAAGCGTATACCATGACAGTCAATGTTGTCGCGCTATTACGCCCAAAGAGGAAAAAATTCCAAAAATATCCATATATCCAAAGAGGAAAATTTGGAAAAAGAAAATACGGCTTTACTTACGTCATATATTTTGATACCTAAAAGGAGATATTAGGTGGTACAGGTACACCTGACATGTATAACTATCTACTCGTACTTGTAATATATTTTTCGAAATGGAATTTTAAAATGTAGGTAACTTTTTTAATTAAACAGACTTGCTATACGTATAATACAAATGTACAGGTAATAATAATACCTACGCTGAATGTATAGGTAGGTACTATAGAAAGAGATGGAGAAAGAGAGAGAGAGAGAGCGAGCTTTTCAAATTGAATGAAAGGTATTAGAGGAAGAATTTCATGTGTCTAAAAACTCCGTGTAGGTATTTATCTCATTTCAGTTAAATCCATATCAAAGGCGGATTTAGATTTGTTTAATATTTACGTGCAGCGGTATCTTAATTTCAATATAAATGAAACACATAACATAGGTACCTACATAACATTTTTCCTCCATACCAAGAGAAGAAAAAGAGAAGGAGAGAGGGAAGGATAGAGAGAGAGATAAAAAATGCATTATAATATATCCTTTAGGTATAACTTGCCTATAAGTTAGGCCAGACTTCGAATTTTGCTTTTGCTCACTTCTCCTCTCTCTCTCTTTCTCTATCTCTTTCTTTCTATATTTCTTACTCCCTCTCCTCTGTTTCTCTCCCCTTCTTCTCATCTTTTCCCACATTCTCTCTTTTTTCTCTGTCTCTGCCTCTTTCTTTCCCCCTCCCTTTATTTTTTCCTTCTTTCTGCACGTCATCTTTTCTGACTATTTCTCTCTCTCTCTCTCTCTCTCTCTCTATCTCTATCTATCTCTCTATCTCTTTCTTTCTCTGTCCCTTTCTTTCCCCCTCCCTTTCTTTTGAACTTTCTCCTTTCTGACTGTTTCTCTCTCTCTTTCTCTCTCTCTGTCTGTCTCTCTCTCTATTCGTTCACCCTTTTCCATACCTAATATATTTTAACCTAAGGAAGCTTCCAAGTTTGAGGGTCAACGTTTAATCGTTCAAAATTTCATTTGGAAACTTTTGGTTTCTGAGTTGAAAATTAATTTCGAAAATTAAATTGAGGTTTGCGATATTAAACCGCAAGGTTCAAGACCTCAGGGGTTTAATTTACATAGCTATCTGGTCAGGTCCCCATTTGGCTGATTGGAAAATCTAGCATGAAACATAATTATTATAGTTTAAAGATGATTTAATTTTAGTCAAAAGGCAAAAGCTTTGTAAGTAGCTGAAAAATATTCAAAAGAGATTCGAAATTCGACACATTGAAACTTAGAGAATCAGGGAGAGAGAGGCATAGATAAAGTAAGGAAGGGTCGAGAGGAATAAAGTATCAGCTATCTGGTCAGGTCCCCATTTGGCTGATTGGAAAATCTAGCATGAAACATAATAATAATTATAGTTTAAAGCTTTAAAGATGATTTAATTTTAGTCAAAAGGCAAAAGCTTTGTAAGTAGCTGAAAAATATTCAAGAGATTCGAAATTCGACACATTGAAACTTAGAGAATCAGGGAGAGAGAGGCATAGATAAAGTAAGGAAGGGTCGAGAGGAATAAAGAGATAAAACTAAAAAGGATAAAGGTGAGAGAATTGATACAATAATACCTGCCTATGTTTTGTTTTCAACGATTTTAACTTTCCATTCACACCCACAGGTAGGTATAATCTCACCCCCCTTCCCACTCTTTCTCTCTTTTCATTCCCTCTCTCTCCTTCTCCCTAAGAATTCAATTTTCCTTCCTCTAACTTCCCTTTCTCTACTTTTCACACCATGTTCTATCTCTCTTCCCTTACCCCTATCTTTTTCTCCTTCCTATTTTTAACTCCTTCTTCTTTCCCCCCTCCAAATCTCATCTTCTCCCTACCACCCCCTTCTCCCCCTCTCCCATCCAAAGTTTCATCCTGTCCAGAAAGTTGGACATTTCAAGTCTAAAAGAAAAGTTGTACGCTGATGAAAGTTTTGATGGATAAGTTGTGAGAATGATGTGTTATTATTATTGTGAAAGCGTGTGAAAGAGAACCGAAGAGAAGGGGAGAGAGAGAGATAGAGGAGAAAAAGAAGAATAAAGCGAGATAGTCCAAGAGAGAGGAAGGAAGGGTAAAAATTAAATGGACAGAGAAGGAGAAGAAAGAGAGATTGGAGAGAGAGGTATATTCAGAGAATAGAAGGAGATAAATAGGAAAGAGAGAAAGATAGGTGGTACAGGTACACCTGACATGTATAACTATCTACTCGTACCTGTAATATATTTTTCGAAATGGAATTTTAAAACGTAGGTAACTTTTTTAATTAAACAGACTTGCTATACGTATAATACAAATGTACAGGTAATAATAATACCCACGCTGAATGTATATAGGTTACAGGTAGGTAGGTAGGTACTATAGAAAGAGAGAGAGAGAGCGAGAGCGAGCTTTTCAAATTGAATGAAAGGTATTAGAGGAAGAATTTCATGTGTCTAAAAACTGCGTGTAGGTATCTATCTCATTTCAATTAAATCCATATCAAGGGCGGATTTAGATTTGTTTAATATTTACGTGCAGCGGTATCTTAATTTCAATATAAATAAAATACATAACATAGGTACATATTCTAACGTCTCTACGTCTTATGTTATGTAAGTGAAATTTAATGAAAATTTCCTTACGTAGGTACCATACCTATACAACCTATACATTTATTTATTTATTATCTATATGTATTTATGTACCTATCTATGTATTTTTTAATCAAAACTATAGGTAGTTAAAGCATTGTATATGTATGTAGGTACCTTTTTGAACATTGCGAAAAGAAAGGCACCAAAGGAAAATAATAAAAAGTACAGAAAGAAGGCTCTTACACACTTTCTACTTAGTGCAACTCATTAAAAAATCTCCCCCTCCCCTCTAACTCCTCCCACCCATTACATCCAAAGTTTATATGTTTGCACCTCCACAGCAAATTCTCAACACCTCCACGGAATACTGTACGCTTTATGACTTTACGGTTTTATTGCTGGGTTGACGGAAACTATGTTCAAACATAATAAAAATGAAAAAAAAAAAAAAAAAAAAAAAAAAAAAAAAAACGTCTACATAGGTACTTGTCCATGGTGAAAAGGTTAAGTAGATACATAGAGGTATGTACATGCCTAGGTACAATATAATTATTCTGAATGAAGGAAAAGAAGGAGAGGTAGATGAAAGGAGAGAGATTGAGCAGTGAGAGAGTAGAGAGAGATTGAGCAGTGAGAGAGAGAGAGAGGCAGAGAGTAGAGAGAGAGAGAGAGAGAGAGAGGCAGAGAGTAGAGAGAGAAAGAGAGAGAGAGGAAGGTTAATGTTGAAATTAGTGGATGTGACAAAGCTCGTACCAAACACTGTAGGCTAACATAGTGAAAGGTGACAAAGTTTTCCGAAGTACCAAACCACATAAATACATGATGACAATGTGCCAAAAAAAGGAGACCAAAAGATACGTGAATTTATTTGAATTTCACCTTCAGATTGATTTTACACCTATTTTAGCACTAATTCTACAAAAGTTTTTTTATCACCCCGTATTCCTGTAATAAACATCAACTATCTATTAATCCCTGTCCTAATCTGTAATCACTGAAGCTCAGATTTCTTTTCCAAAAAGGAACAGAAGTGAAGCAGAGATGGTAAACTCATTTCAAGTCCCCAATGATCTGCACAAATAATAGGAAAAGATGAGCAGCATCTCTTTCGAACTTGGAACAAAGTTAATAATGGTTTGCTCCCTAAATATCCGACTGACTTCTTAAGGTTACACCTACTGATAGAGTAATGGAGCAGTTGCAGTTGGGTAAAAATTATGAATAAAAGGTCGATTCCTACGTAAAAAGTTGTGAAAAATCCAAATCTGAAGTCTGGACAGAGAAGGAGAAGAAAGAGAGATTGGAGAGAGAGGTATATTCAGAGAATAGAAGGAGATAAATAGGAAAGAGAGAAAGAGAAATATAGAAGGAAGAGAGAGAAGTTTGGTAAATTTGATTGGTAATGTTGGAATGGCTTCAAATGTTTGTTATGCTTTTACAAAAGATGGCATCTACCAAATTCTTCATACTGTTTAGAAATCAATTTATCTCAAGACATCTAAAATCTCCATTTGCCCTAAGGTAAATCCTTCGTTTTACAACATAAAGTTAAATTTATTCCGTTGAGAAGCTTATAGTCTTGAAAATTGGGAGAGAATAATTTAAAATAGATTGAACGGACTAAAAGTATGTAAATTTTTAATTCGACATTTTTCCGTCGGTAGGTATTGACCTAAATAATTATGTACTTAATTATTTAAAATGTATGTAGAGTATAGATATTAATGTACCTATGCAGGCGTCGACTGTTGACCATTGAATAGGTATTTAACAAAATATTTCGATAGGCGGAGGACCAGCCATTCTGATTTTTCTATATTTCTATTATTTTTCTATATTTCTATTTCTTTTCTATCTCCACAAGATGAAAAACATGTTCTTATGTTATGGCTATCTCATCATGAAATAATATAACTCGTAGCTTATAAATGAGGTTGTTTCCTATACCTACAAGTATACATATTGATATTATTATTAGGTACCCAATACCCATACGTATTGTGGATGTATTTTACACGAATATTAGGTATATCATGTACACAAAAACCTCATTTATCCGTTGAACCACCTTCCCTGAAAATGCTCTCTCCCTCTCTCTCTCTCTCTCTTGTTTCCGAAATTTCAATTTCGGAAGAAAAACTTTCATGGTGGTCTGGAATTTAGTTTATTTGCTCAGGTATGGATCTACCTCCTCACAAAGAGGCGGCCCCTAATACAGACAGGGCTCTGATAGGTCCAAAAGGTCATCAAAGGGGTCTAAAATCCAAGCTGGGAATTTCACTTACTTTTTTCCAGTGATAGAGGGAACAGGTAACTGCTGAGGTATTTCTAGAATCCACTAAATCCACCAAGGAGAATCTGATGGTGTATATTGTTGGTCGCGGTCGAAATCACACGACTTCGGGAATTCACAGCAACATATTCAATGTTTTAGTACCTCATACATGAGGGGAACCTATATTTTCCCCAGTGAGAACTTCGAATACTTAATTTCGAATTTCATATACTTTTGAATACCCGCTTTCTTCCTTCTCTCCTTCTTCTTTCTCGTTTTCTTCTCCTTCGCTTAATGCCTTCATTATGTAAGTAGATAACGTAAAGAGAGAGAGAGAGAGAGAGAGACAGACAGACAGAGAGAAAAAGAGAGAAGAGAGGGAGGGAGTCCAAAAGAAAGATAAGATATAAAAAAGGTAGAGGTAGAGAAAGAAAAGGGAGAGAGAAAGGGAAGAAATATGAAAAAGGGGAAGAGAAATAGAGAGGGATTAAGAAATATAGAAAGAAAGAGAGAGAGAGGGATTAAGAAATATAGAAAGAAAGAGAGAGCGAGAGGAAGAGAGAGAGAGGAAGAGGGAGAGAGGGATTAAGAAATATAGAAAGAGAGAGAGAAAGAGAGAGAGCGAAAGGAAGAGAAAGAGAGAGAGCGAGAGGAAGAGAGAGAGGGAGAGAGGGATTAAGAAATATAGAAAGAAAGAGAGAGAGAGAGAGAGGAAGAGGGAGAGAGGAAGAGGGAGGAGAAAAAGAAAGAAATAAACAAACTCTCTACCTAACATGAGAGATGAGAGAAGAACAAATATTTAGAGACAGATCTCCCTCCCATTTAGGAAGAAATACTTTTTCTTCCTGTGTGTGAAATGAAGGTATGTGGGTTTGACAAGGTTTATGTAGGAATTTAAACCCACTCTCACAAACAAGTGGGCGTGCCTGTGATGTACTTTTAAGAAGTGAGTGAGTGGAATAATGTGTGTGAGAACGAAAAGAAGCAAGGAGGAAAAGCGAAAAAAAGAGACAGTATCAATAAAATACAATGTTTCAATTCAAATATACCTACTGTACGTATTTGACCGAACGATAGTGAGGTCTATGTTTTAACACGACCATTTTGCATTTTTGGTTTAGATGTTTGTTTATTTGTTTGAATGTCTGTTCCGCTGGTCTGATTTTGATGAAATTTGGTACACATCTTCCTTGAATCAAGACACGTCGATCCTTGAAATTTGGGTCCCCAAAGCTGAACGGGGCCCCCGTTACGATCTTTCAAAACATTACGATCCCCCAATACATTTGCCACGCATATCAATACATATTCATATGCCTGGGAAGTCAAGATGGTAAACCTAAGTAAATCTATTGTTTTGTTTAAAAGGTTCAAAATCAACCATTCTTTAATTTTATTCTTTAGAGTTTAGAGTGATTGACAGGTTTCAGGATAGTGTGTCACCTCTTTTTTTTAGATATAGGTACCTACATAAGACGTGTTGATAGTTTTATTTCTGTTTTGATACATAATTATGTATTACGTAGGATTACCCAGAAGACATTTTTTCAAAGCAGGACATTTTTCCAAATCGTAAATTTGTCCACAATTCAAATAGGTACCTACCAAGTTAAACAACAATTGTCGATATGAAAGGACGTTATTGTTAAAGTCTCAGCTTAGGCAAAAGAATCTGAGTGAGGTCTACAGTTCACAGAACCACTAGGTATTAGTCTTAAAGTTGAGGAAGGTAGGTAGGGTGGTAGGGGAGGTAGGCAGATAGGTATGTAGGTAATATGACAGAACCAATAACATTTCCACCCGTGTTCCCAGTGCCAGGTTGCCATGTTAGCTGTCAAAGTGAAGCAAAAAAATGTCAAATATAACGACACGAACTTATTCTTCTCCTGTTTCTTTTTGCTCTCACTCCCCCCAGAAAAGTTTCGTTTTTTCATTACTCCTTGATTAATATACCTACCTCCTATAGGACTTTAGGATATTATGTTTCCCCTAGAAAGTATCCAATCCGTAAGTTAGCGCTTATAAAAGGTAGGCTATGTAGGCTCCGTATTCGTTTGGAAGCAAAAAAGAGCACCTAAAAATAAAGCTGAACGGGAGAAAATGTGAGCATGACAAAGAAGAAGAGCATAGAGACAAGTGATAAATTTGCAGTGAAAAAGTAAAAATGAAGACATGCCAACCAGGCAGGGAGGGGAACGGGGGGTAATCCTGTAAAACAAATGAAAGTCGGAGAGACCCAGAGAATTTCTTGGAAATGTTCAAAAAGGGGAAGCCTCACAATGATTCTAGAGCCTGTTCCTGGAAATAATCTCACACTTTACACAAATATTTTGACGTCAAGCAGGGTTATAGGTTTCGATATGAAACAAAAGAAGATTAGAAAGTACACTCTCTCGCAATTATAAAATTTATGTTTTAATTTATTCAATCGTATAAAGTTATTACTTTCAGTTATCATACCAGTAGAGGAAAGGTAATAATTATTTTCTGTCTGATTGCCAACAAACTGAGAAATTAATTCTACATAGTATCTGTGGCTAAGGTGCTCCCAATGCCCCGGTCTATGTAGAAGACTTTATATTGCATTTTATACCTTACCCAGCAACTAAAGTTGGCATTGGAAAAGGGTTACTTATCTACTCGCACGTATCATTGAGATATTATTGACTGTGGCTCTCCACACACACCTACTTCTTCTCTTTCTTATTCTTCTTCTTTTAAAATAGGTTTTATAGGTAGGTGCCTCTAACAAAGGAGATGTTATAGTCCCAAAATCAAAAAGAGAAAGCAATATGTAGGTATAGGCATAGGAAATACAGCCGTTCTGAGTCTGAGAGCGAAGTTTATCTGTCTAGGACTTTGGGATATAATGTTTCCCCTAGAAAGTATCCAATCCGCAACTTAGCGCTTATAAAAGGCAGGCCTATGTAGGCTCCGTATTCGTTTGGAAGCAAAAATATAGCTGAACGGGAGAAAATGTGAGCATGACAAAGAAGAAAAGCATAGAGACAAGTGATAAATTTGCAGTGAAAAAGTAAAAATGAAGACATGCCAACCAGGCAGGGAGGAGAACGGGGGGTAATCCTGTAAAACAAATGAAAGTCGGAGAGACCCAGAGAATTTCTTGGAAATGTCAAAAAGGGGAAGCCTCACAATGATTCTAGAGCCTGTTCCTGGAAATAATCTCACACTTTACACAAATATTTTGACGTCAAGCAGGGGCTGTATACTCTAGTTGCGTTTGACGTCAAACAAACAGGCTGTATACTAGTTGCGTACAGGCATCTACATAGAAGAGTACCAGAAAATCAGGAATACAATTCTACTTGCGTATGGGGGAGATTGTAGCCGTGGGGAATTGTTTTTAAGCATTTGTGGCCGTCGCTATAGAAGATGTAAATTTGTGTGAACTTTGGCTAAAAACATAGTAGAGCTTTATGCTCTCAGCTCTATGCGGTCTAAATTCGTCACTCCGCGCTATCATGTAAGCTCTATGCCCTATGCTTTTTACAGAAACTCATGGTGACGTGAAAAATCTGTCTCATTTCGAAATTAAAATTCCGCCCCTTCTCTGAATGAAAAAACTTCTACATGAAACTTCCTAAAAAACTCGAGCCTTGTTTTGTGAGGGCTGCAAAATGTAGGATGTAAAATAAAAGCTTAGCTAATCTCTTGAATCTCTAAATATTCCGAAAAAATTAAACACAAAGATTAGAAGAAGGAACATCTTAAAAAAACATTTATTCTCTCTCCTCCCCTCTCTCTCTCTGGCTTTCTTCTAAAAAGGAAATAAAAGCAACAGGTTCATAAGTTTGGTGTCTCTCTCTTTCCATCCTATTGCTTTTTCCTGACAGCTTTCTCTTTCTCTTTCTCTTACCTACGTATGTATCTATCTATACTCTTCTGTTTATCTTACTTCCTTTTCTTTTTGCTTCATTTCATCTCCTTTCAGTACTGACCTTCGCATCAAATACCTCCTCTGTTGTCTCTCTCATTTTTCGTTTTCCTTCTTCTCTTATATTTCTGTCTTTGATGTCTTTCCATTTAAGTTCCATTTCCATTTCAGCTTTAAGCCTCTCTACAATATTTCTCTCTTTGACAGTTTTTCACTCCATATTTGTCATCCATATTTCCTTGGCTAGCTATGTCTCCCTTTCTTCTTCTCATATCTTTCCTCCTTCTCTTTCTTCTCGTCCTACTCCTTGTCCTCCTTCGCTTCCACCTTCTTTCAGATCTCATAGGAATATGATTCCTTCTCTTCTTCCTTACAATTCTTATCCAGTTTTTCCTTATACTCCTTCTTCTAATAGTGTTCCTTACATTTCTTCTCCTCCTCCTTCTCCTCCTCCATTTTCTACTTCTTTCTCTCCATCCACTTTTTCCTCTCCACCTCCATGTACTTTTTCTCCTCCTCCTGTTCTTCCTCCTCTTCTTCTTCTCCTCCTCCTCCTCCTCCATTTTCTACATCTTTTCCTCCATCTACTTCTTCTCTTCTCCTTCTTCTCAGTTTTCTACTCCTCTTCCTCCATCCACTTTTTCTTCTCCCCCTCCATGTACTTTTTCTCCTCCTGCTCTTCCTCCTCCTCTTCCATTTCCCTGAAGTTAAATAATAATTAATGAAATCATGTTTCCCCTCTGGTTTGGAAAGCAGGCTAAAAATCTCTTCCTACATATCATGGCGCGGTTGTGTATGCAAATGACACGCTTGAATAAGCAATTTTCCGTATAATACGAGCATTGTGTAAGTAAATTCAATGTTTTGTATAAGTATATTCAATGTTTTAGTAAATATACATGTTGCTGTGAATGTGTGAATTCTCGAAATTGTATGACTATCTGCTATCAAAGTATCTACTGATATTTCATCTGGTCCAACAGTGCGCGGCCACAACGGCGACCATAGACCATGGACCCTCGCTGAGACCATCGACCATTGCAGAAAAAATACTCAGCTCAATTTCTTGATTTTCTACGAGGGTCGGTACTATGCTCAAGGCTCCGTTGAGGACGCTTCTTTTCATTAGCATGGTTTGTTTATTTTATCTTGGGTTGGTACTAGGCTGGGATCGGTTCTCCATTGTAGACGCCTACCGCCTACTCAGTATTCACCAGAGGTCCTTGAATAGTACTTATTAGGTTCCAAATTCCACTGTTCACCAGTGTAGCAACATTGCTGATAGGTATCTGCGTATTTTACATACATAGTAGTGACCGGTGGATACGGATAGTGGAAGTTTGTATGATATATTTCTAGAATCCACTAAATCCACCAAGGAGAATCTGATGATGTATGTTGTTGGTCGCGGTCGAAATACTGTAAATCACACGACTTCGGGAATTCACAGTAACATATACAATGTTCAAGTACCTAATACATGAGGGGAACCTATATTTTCCCCAGTATACGGATAGTGGAAGTTTGTATGATATTTCTAGAATCCACTAAATCCACCAAGGAGAATCTGATGATGTATGTTGTTGGTCGCGGTCGAAACACTGTAAATCACACGACTTCGGGAATTCACAGTAACATATACAATGTTCAAGTACCTAATACATGAGGGGAACCTATATTTTCCCCAGTGAGAACTTGGAATACTTAATTTCGAATTTCATACATACTTTTGAATACCCGCTTTCTTCCTTCTCTCCTTCTTCTTTCTCGTTTTCCTCTCCTTCGCTTAATGCCTTCATTATGTAAGTAGATAACGTAAAGAGAGAGAGAGAGAGAGAGAGAGAGAGAGAGAGACAGACAGACAGAGAGAAAAAGAGAGAAGAGAGGGAGGGAGTCCAAAAGAAAGATAAGATATAAAATAATAATACCTGCCTATGTTTTGTTTTCAACGATTTTAACTTTCCATTCACACCCACAGGTAGGTATAATCTCACCTCCCCCCACTCTTTGTCCCTTTTCATTCCCTCTCTCTCCTTCTCCCTAAGAATTCAATTTTCCTTCCTCTAACTTCCCTTTCTCTACTTTTCACACCAAGTTCTTTCTCTCTTCCCTTACCCCTATCTTTTTCTCCTTCCTCTTTTTAACTCCTTCTCCTTTCCCCCCTCCAAATCTCATCTTCTCCCTACCACCCCCTTCTCCCCCTCTCCCATCCAAAGTTTCATCCTGTCCAGAAAGTTGGACGAAAGAGAAAGCCAAAGTTAGGAAAAAAGAAAATTTTCGAAAACGTTTGAGGGATTTCAATTAAATTACCTTCTGTTCTTTTTGAGATTTTTCGACTGATCACTTTCTTTTTGATATTTTTCGACTGATTCTTTTCTTTCTGAGAGACAAATTATCTAATTCTTGGAATTTTTTCATCAAACAAAAGCAAAATTTCACTCACTCAGAGGCCCTTCTTTCAGATAACCAATTAGAATACATAAGCGTACCTATACCATGACAGTCAATGTTGTCGCGCTATTACGCCCAAAGAGGAAAAATTCCAAAAATATCCATATATCCAAAGAGGAAAATTTGGAAAAAGAAAATACGGCTTTACTTACGTCATATATTTTGATACCTACTCTGAACAAAAAACTTCTACATGAAACTTCCTAAAAAAAACTCGAGCCTTGTTTTGCAAGGGCTGCAAAATGTAGGATGTAAAATAAAAGCTTAGCTAATCTCTTGAATCTCTAAATATTCCGAAAAAAATTAAACACAAAGATTAGAAGAAGGAACATCTTAAAAAAAACATTTATTCTCTCTCCTCCCCCCTCTCTCTCTCTCTGGCTTTCTTCTAAAAAGGAAATAAAAGCAACAGGTTCATAAGTTTGGTCTCTCTCTCTTTCCATCCTATTGCTTTTTCCTGAGAGCTTTCTCTTTCTCTTACCTACGTATGTATCTATCTACTCTTCTGTTTATCTTACTTCCTTTTCTTTTTGCTTCATTTCATCTCCTTTCAGTACTGACCTTCGCAGCGAATACCTCCTCTGTTGTCTCTCTCATTTTCCGTTTTCCTTCATCTCTTATATTTCTGTCTTTGATGTCTTTCCATTTAAGTTCCATTTCCATTTCAGCTTTAAGCCTCTCTATATTTCTCTCTTTGACAGTTTTTCACTCCATATTTGTCATCCATATTTCCTTGGCTAGCTATGTCTCCCTTTCTTCTTCTCATATCTTTCCTCCTTCTCTTTCTTCTCGTCCTACTCCTTGTCCTCCTTCGCTTCCATCTTCTTTCAGATCTCATAGGAATATGATTCCTTCTCTTCTTCCTTACAATTCTTATCTTATACTCCTTCTTCTAATAGTGTTCCTTACATTTCTTCTCCTCATGCTCACAATTCTTCTTCTTCTTCTCCTCCTCCTCCTCCTTCTCCTCCTCCATTTTCTACTTCTTTCCCTCCATCCACTTTTTCCTCTCCACCTCCATGTACTTTTTCTCCTCCTGCTCTTCCTCCTCTTCTTCTTCTCCTCCTCCATTTTCTACATCTTTTCCTCCACCTACTTCTTCTCTTCTCCTTCTTCTCAGTTTTCTACTCCTCTTCCTCCATCCACTTTTTCTTCTCCCCCTCCGTGTACTTTTTCTCCTCCTGCTCTTCCTCCTCCTCTTCCATTTCCCTGAAGTTAAATAATAATTAATGAAATCATGTCTCCCCTCTGGTTTGGAAAGCAGGCTAAAAATCTCTTCCTACATATCATGGCGCGGTTGTGTATGCAAATGACACGCTTGAATAAGCAATTTTCCGTATAATACGAGCATTGTGTAAGTAAATTCAATGTTTTGTATAAGTATGTTCAATGTTTTAGTAAATATACATGTTGCTGTGAATGTGTGAATTCTCGAAATTGTATGAATATCCGTTATCAAAGTATCTACTGATATTTCATCTGGTCCAACAGTGCGCGGCCACAACGGTGACCATAGACCCTCACCATTAACCATCGACCATTGCAGAAAAAATACTCAGCTCAATTTCTTGATTTTCTGCGAGAGTCGGTACTATGGTCAGTGCTCCGTTGAGAACGCTTCTATTCATTAGCATGCTTTGTTTATTTTATCTTGGGTTGGTACTAGGCTGGGATCGGTTCTCCATTGTGGACGCCTACTCAGTATTCACCAGAGGTCCTTAAATAATTCCAAATTCCACTGTTCACCAATGTAGCAACATTGCTGATAGGTATCTGCGTATTTTACATACATAGTAGTGACCGGTGGATACGGATAGTGGAAGTTTGTATGGTATTTCTAGAATCCACTAAATCCACCAAGGAGAATCTGATGGTGTATATTGTTGGTCGCGGTCGAAATCACACGACTTCGGGAATTCACAGCAACATATTCAATGTTTTAGTACCTCATACATGAGGGGAACCTATATTTTCCCCAGTGAGAACTTCGAATACTTAATTTCGAATTTCATATACTTTTGAATACCCGCTTTCTTCCTTCTCTCCTTCTTCTTTCTCGTTTTCCTCTCCTTCGCTTAATGCCTTCATTATGTAAGTAGATAACGTAAAGAGAGAGAGAGAGAGAGAGAGAGAGAGAGAGAGACAGACAGACAGAGAGAAAAAGAGAGAAGAGAGGGAGGGAGTCCAAAAGAAAGATAAGATATAAAAAAGGTAGAGGTAGAGAAAGAAAAGGGAGAGAGAAAGGGAAGAAATATGAAAAAGGGGAAGAGAAATAGAGAGGGATTAAGAAATATAGAAAGAAAGAGAGAGAGAAAGAGAGAGCGAGAGGAAGAGAGAGAGAGGAAGAGGGAGAGAGGGATTAAGAAATATAGAAAGAAAGAGAGAGAGACCGAGAGAGAGAGAGCGAGAGGAAGAGGGAGAGAGGGATTAAGAAATATAGAAAGAGAGAGAGAGAAAGAGAGAGAGCGAAAGGAAGAGAAAGAGAGAGAGCGAGAGGAAGAGAGAGAAGGAGAGAGGGATTAAGAACTATAGAAAGAAAGAGAGAGAGAGAGAGAGAGAGGAAGAGGGAGGAGAAAAAGAAAGAAATAAACAAACTCTCTACTCTCTACCCAACATGAGAGAAGAACAAATATTTAGAGACAGATCTCCCTCCCATTTAGGAAGAAATACTTTTTCTTCCTGTGTGTGAAATGAAGGTATGTGGGTTTGACAAGGTTTATGTAGGAATTTAAACCCACTCTCACAAACAAGTGGGCGTGCCTGTGATGTACTTTTAAGAAGTGAGTGAGTGGAATAATGTGTGTGAGAACGAAAAGAAGCAAGGAGAAAAGGCGAAAAAAAGAGACAGTGTCAATTCAAATATATCTACTGTACGTATTTGACCGAACGATAGTGAGGTCTATGTTTTAACACGACCATTTTGCATTTGGTTTAGATGTTTGTAGGTTTGTTTATTTGTTTGAATGTCTGTTCCGCTATAACTCCCCATTGCCTGGTCTGATTTTGTACACATCTTCCTTGAATCAAGACACGTCGATCCTTGAAATTTGGGTCCCCAAAGCTGAACGGGACCCCCGTTACGATCTTTCAAAACATTACGATCCCCCAATACATTTGCCACGCATATCAATACATATTCATATGCCTGGGAAGTCAAGATGGTAAACCTAAGTAAATCTATTGTTCTGTTTCAAAGGTTCAAAATCAACCAAAGGTAAATCTTTTGTTTCGTTTAAAAGGTTCAAAATCAACCATTCTTTAATTTTATTCTTTAGACTTTAGCGCGATTGACAGGTTTCATGATAGTGTGTCACCTCTTTTTTTTAGATATAGGTACCTACATAAGACGTGTTGATAGTTTTATTTCTGTTTTGATACATAATTATGTACGAAGGGCAAATTCTAAGTGGCTTTTCTATATAACTTTTGTTATTCCACTCACCTAATATCAAGCTTTACTTAGTTGCACGTTTGAAGTCAAGGCATATGCAAAGCCCCTCTTCCTGTTTTGTTCTTCAAACTAAACTAATTTTTCCTTTCTTCCTCGCCGATTTTCCATACATTTTTTTTTTTTGCTGCTTCTGTTGCTGCATCAAAGACAATATCACCGCATTTTTGCTTTTTGTTCAAAAGTGTTGAAAATATTCGATCAAGGCTATTGAATTTCAGCTGTTTCTAATCAAGTTTTGCTGCATCATTCATGAAGAGGCGATGATTATTTTCTGCTTTTAGTATCCCTACCCTATGAAATTTTAGAATACCTACAGCCTACTGAATAGAATACCTACTGATGCAGACTAAGCAGGCTTACTCCCTGTTTAATGTCCCCCAGCCAGGTGCCTATATGATACCATCATAATAAAATTATTCAAGTGAAAGGTGGTCTCTAGGAGGAACAAATCGTAAATTTGTCCAAAATTCAAAAAGGTACCAAGTTAAACAACAATTGTCGATATGAAAGGACGTTATTGTTAAAGTCTCAGCTTAGGCAAAAGAATCTGAGGTATTTCCAACGCCAGGCATCTAACCACGTCCTCGAAACTATGAAATTATTGCTACCTATATTAAATTTATTATCTCCCCAATAGTAGGAGTATATCTATTCTAATACTTATTATACGTTTCATGAAATTGATAGTAGTTTTGCTCTTCTTTCCAGAGTGCATATTTTATAGGTTTAGCCAGGCATCTAACCACGTCTTGAAACTATGAAATTCTTGCTACCTATATTAAATTTATTATCTCCCCAATAGTATGAGTATATCTATTCTAATACTTATTATACGTTTCATGAAATTGATAGTAGTTTTGCTCTTCTTTCCAGAGTGCATATTTTATAGGTTTGGTAGGGTGGTAGGGGAGGTAGGCAGATAGGTATGTAGGTAATATGACAGAACCAATAACATGTATTAGTCTTAAAGTTGAGGAAGGTAGGTAGGGTGGTAGGGGAGGTAGGCAGATAGGTATGTAGGTAATATGACAGAACCAATAACATTTCCACCCGTGTTCCCAGTGCCAGGTTGCCATGTTAGCTGTCAAAGTGAAGCAAAAAAATGTCAAATATAACGACACGAACTTATTCTTCTCCTGTTTCTTTTTGCTCTCACTCCCCCCAGAAAAGTTTCGTTTTTTCATTACTCCTTGATTAATATACCTACCTTCCAACTACATTGTATACCTATCTACCTTCCTTTCTCTCTCTCTCTCTCCCTCTCTTTCTCTCTCTTCCTCTGATATTCCTTCTCTTTTTATTCCTCTTCTATCCAACCATCTCTCATCCATTTTCGTACATTTTTCTCCTTTCTTTCTTTCTCTGCTAATCTTTCTCTCTATACCCTTTTAGGTTGCATTCCCTTTGTGTTCTCACTTTCTTTGTCCTTTCCTCTCTTTTTCTGTGATACTCTCTTTTTTTTAGTCCTCTTCCATCCAATCAGCCCCTCCCTTCCCGTTAGATTTCCCTCCTTTATTTCGGGTCAGTCTTTCTCTACCCTTTTATGTTGCATTCCATCTTTTTCCCTCTTTCCCTATCCCTCTATTTCTCTCTCTCGCCTCCCATTTCTTTCCCTTCTTCCTCATTTTCTTCCCATTAGGGTACAAGAACACTTTTCGGTTGAAATTTCCTTTTTTTTAAGCCATTACCTACTTATTATTTTCGTACTTAAAACAATATAAATGACTAGCCATTAAAGGAAAGACGAAAAAAAATCTCAACCCTATCCCAACCTACCCATACATCATAGCAGTTCACATGACAAGCTAAACCCCGCCCACCTCCCTACTATCATATAGTGCGTGTGATTAAATTTTTACTATCAAAACGAGAAAACGGCCTGCGTATAGAGGTTCAGAATAACCATTATTTTTTTCGTCATTTCTGAGAAGAAAACCACTATCTACCTTTTTAAATGATGAAAAATGGTTCACAGCCCAGTTAGCTTGTAAGCTCTAGATCGCGGGTTAGACTTTCACCCGGAGTGAACTTTATCCTTAATACAGGGTGGTCCAGAGTTACCTGACGGGTTTTAAAATGATGCTACACGTTCAATTTTTAAGATAGAGTGATATTTATTTTAAATGAAAGATACCAAAATGAGGTTTACTTTTTTGGGGATTTTGTTTGTGATTGTGATCAGGTGTGGCAGACAACGCTATCCGAAAATTTGTCCTCATTTTGAAAACACTCAATCTCTGTGCAAAATCGACATACTGTCTTTAGCCTTTCCTGCTTCTCTTTCCTTGTTTCTTTTCTCCTCTCATTTGTTTTTCGTAAAAAAAAAATCTCGAGAAAAATTATTCTAGAAAAATTACCAAATCAAAAGGAATGTAAGGCAGAGAAGGAAAAACGAAAGAGGGAGTGAGGAGAAGGAGGAGGAGGAAAAGGAGAGGGAAACCAAACTAATGAGTCGATTAGAAAATACAATTTTATTTGCTTTAACCCGTTCATCACTTTCTCCCTGATTAACTTAACCCATTTTGTCTTTTTGTTGAGGTTTAATTGGATCTGAGTCTTTCTTTAAATCTTTGGACAATAAATAATAGCTACTATCTACCTACAACATAGGTATTATTTTGACACATATAAAATATATATTGTACCTTTCTACATACCTAGAACTACCCGTAATTTCATTAGTACCTAAAGATTATTTATCTTTTTATTTATTAGTTATTGTGGGAATCGGCCTTTAAGGATTGTACGTTTTATAGCTCTAAAAGCCTAAAAGGAATTAATTCCTTCATCCAGGACCTTATTTAGGGCCAACCCCCTTCCCCTTCAGGCTTTTTCTTTTGCTCTTAAAGTATTGACCTACCGTTCAAATTCTTGCCCCCCCCCCCCTCTCTTCTTTTGCTCTTAAAGTATTGACCTCCCGTTCAAATTCTTGCCCCCCCCCCCCTTGCTGAAATCCTAGGAACGGGCCTGACTCCATCCTACGGACCAAGTACGACTTTATAAAACCAAGTTGATATTAGCATACCCTTCCCCTCTCTCTGATGCCCCCTCCCCTCTCCCATTCAGTACAGAATAAGTATTGAAAGTTTGGAGCAAAGTTTATGCTGAGGAGAGAGCGAAACATGTAAAGCGTTTTAACTAACAAAACAATTTCGGCGTAACTAATGAAGTGAAGAGCTACAGGCCAAAATGAAACTGACAGCCAAAAGTTGAAAGTTCCAAGGGTAGACTGTGTACAACCCAAAGGGGTTGGGGATAAAGGGGTGGTAATTATGGAAATGAGCAGAATTTTAGAAACCAAGAGCTTTGGTAAATGGTGAACAGGCTTTTGGAATAGTTACACAATACAATGTAAGTATTTTATTCGTAGTTTGGTACCTATCTAGATAGGTAGATAAATATATCTACCTACTTAGTAATATTTGGTATTGGTAGTCCAAGTATTGTGCACGAAAAATTGGATAAAGCTTCAGACCTTCAGAGTAATGCAAGGATTTGTATGAACGCCTGGTATCCTTTATGTATGCAATGTGCTTAGCGCAAAAGTACAGTCCGGATTGTCCGGGTCTTCTTAAATTCTTCTCTCTCTTTCCTCTTCTTCTCCGTTCTTCTACATTTTCCTCCTCCTCCTCTTCTTCTTATTCTTGTTAGTATCAGTAGGAGGTACTGGTAGTATTATACTCCTCCAGAAATTTTTGAAAGGGCTGAAGAAAACCTCAATTTGAGGAGGGAAAATCCATCTGGTAAAATTGCTTGATGGAAACTCAGAAAATTAGATTTAGGTACTCTCAAATCTTCTTTTCCTACCATACTCTCTCACGACAAAATACACTCTTCTCAATCGTCAATAAAATTCACAACAGATTGAAATTTTTTTCTGCTTCTTTGGATTATTATATTCTTTCTCAGTGCAGGATATATGGTGAGGAGAAAGAGGTGATATAGAATCTAACATCCCCTTTGATCTTTTAAACTTAAGTAGAATAAAAATAATTACCTACCCCTTAAATGATAATAAAATACTAATAAAATTATTTTATTTTAGGCAATAAATTTAGTACCTACATTTTTTATCAGTTGTGTGTCAACTTTAAACATACCATCCCTGAACATTCGGACAACAGGGGAAGTGTCATATCACATTGATTACGAAAGTTCTCTTCAGATCACTGAAGTTGAGCAACGTCAGCTTTGGATAGATGACATTTACGGAATTTCCAAGGGTAGACTGTGTACAACCCAAAGGGGTTGGGTATAAAGGGATGGTAATTATGGAAATGAGCAGAATTTTAGAAACCAAGAGCTTTGGTAAATGGTGAACAGGCTTTTGGAATAGTTAAACAATACAATGTAAGTATTTTATTCGTAGTTTGGTACCTATCTAGATAGATAAATATATCTACCTACCTAGTAATATTTGGTATTGGTAGCCCAAGTATTGTGCACGAAAAATTGGATAAAGCTTCAGACCTTCAGAGTAATGCAAGGATTTGTCTTAACGCCTGGTATCCTTTATGTATGCAATGTGCTTAGCACAAAAGTACAATCTGTCCGGATTGTCCTGGTCTTAAATTCTTCTCTTTCTTTCCTCTTCTTCTACATTTTCCTCCTCCTCCTCTTCTTCTTCTTGTTAGTATCAGTAGGAGGTACTGGTAGTATTATACTCCTACAGAAATTTTTGAAAGGGCTGAAGAAAACCTCCATTTGAGGATGGAAAATCCATCTGGTAAAATTGCTTGATGGAAACTCAGAAAATTAGATTTAGGTACTCTCAAATCTTCTTTCCTACCATACTCTCTCACGACAAAATACACTCTTCTCTTCTCAATCGTCAATAAAATTCACAACAGATTGAAATTTTTTTCTGCTTCTTTGGATTATTATATTCTTTCTCAGTGCAGGATATATGGTGAGGAGAAAGAGGTGATATAGAATCTAACACCCTCTTTGATCTTTTAAACTTAAGTAGAATTAAAATAATTACCTACCCCTTAAATAATAATAAAGTACTAATAAAATTATTTTATTTTAGGCAATAAATTTAGTAGGTACCTACATTTTTTATCAGTTGTGTGTCAACTTTAAACATACCATCCCTGAACATTCGGACAACAGGCGAAGTGTCATATCACATTGATTACGAAAGTTCTCTTCAGATCACTGAAGTTGAGCAACGTCAGCTTTGGATAGATGACATTTACGGAAAACTGTTCATGGGTCCATCCGCCACTGTCTATTCTTTTCCTATTTTTTCGTACATTTTATTGTTATGATTATATTCTTCTTGTCGGCTTTTATGGTGAGAATTTTCCTTTGAGAGTCTCAAAATCTTCGAATGTCTTCTCTTTTTATTATCTTCTCTCACTATAGAAGATTATTTCTTTGTCATTTTATTAGGTGCTCGAGTGTGAAACAAGATTAGTGCGGAAATTCAATTTTGAGGAGAAAATACATGTTATTTCAATGTATTTTTCTCATTTCCAAGTTTCTATAATGTGGGAAAATTACTATACTTTTAATGCATCTTTCCTACTTTTCTACATTATTTTCTGTATGAACATAATAAATTTTGCTTAGAGGTAACTAGGTAAGACTTGATGTTCACATACCTACCTATTAAGTGAAAAAGGAGAGACTTCATTTTATAGTGTTTGCAGACGGTAGTATTCCGTGTGTAAAACATGAAAAAACCATCATCTGCAAACTTCTAATTTTCGAAAGTTTCAACTAACTAGTTATTCCAAGTTCTAATAAAGCTTGGAAAAAGGTACCTTACACCTAAAGTTGAAACCTTCCACCTAAAGTTGAAAATTTTAATTTGGTTCATAGTGTCAAGAAGTTGAGACAACAATAACATGACGAATTTCTTCAAGACTTTTTGGAGTTTTGCAAGGGTTGCAAGGTAAACAATAATTTAAAAGACACTCTTTTTAATGAAAACAAGGCGACCTTTTCCTCTGTCAAGAGTCTTGGTAAAATTTTATTTAGTTATGTATCTACTTTTGCTTTGAAGTACACAGATACACAGATACCTAGGTACCTACCTAGATTCGTTATTCTATGTACCTATTTTCAAAACTCCCTGTTCTAGAAATTGAAGCTTTTCCAATATAAAATTGTATCCAGCCTAGTTAGCTTGGTTGGTAGCGAGTCTGCCTTGTAAGCGCTAGGCCGCGGGTTCGATTCCCGCCCGGGGCGGATTTTATCCTGCTAGGTACCTACCTAGATTCGGTATTCTATGTATTTTTAAAACTAGTTAGCTTGGTTGGTAGCGCGTCTGCCTTGTAAGCGCTAAGCCGCGGGTTCCATTCCCGCCCGGGGCGGATTTTATCTTGATGGGATAATGTTCGTTCTCGGAACGGCAGCTCTCTCCTATCCTGTCTTCCTTCTCTCTTCGATTTCGGGACGATAAGACTATAGCAGTTACAGTTCCCTCTGTCAAACCTTAAATTACACAGAATAAATTCAGCAAATATAAATCAAGAACTTTGTTCAAATTTATGCTTCTCCTTAAACCTAAGCAAGATCCTTTCGTTCTTTGCCTCGGTGGCGTAGTGGTCAAGACGCTCGCCTGGTAATCAGGAGGGCGTGGGTTCAATCCCAGCCGAGGTATGGAATTTTATCCTTATTTATTTGAGAATTTGACCACATACTATTGGAGCTCTAAGGGTTAGGTGGTAGAGAACGCCTCCGG
Source organism: Diaphorina citri (assembly GCF_000475195.1). Taxonomy (NCBI): domain Eukaryota; kingdom Metazoa; phylum Arthropoda; class Insecta; order Hemiptera; family Psyllidae; genus Diaphorina; species Diaphorina citri. The sequence continues at coordinate 81,286 of NW_007377653.1, forward strand.
CGTTAACCTCGCCTAGTGGTTACCTTCCACTCAAGAGTCCATTATTATTATTTTCCTTCTCCACTTATAATTTTTTTCCGCTTACAAGTTTGCAATATGATCGTTATATTCTCAATCGTTTGTAAAGAGCCCGTACTATACTGGAATTCGATAGTCGTGTCTACCCCTAGTGTTATGTTGCTATGTGTTATAGTCATGTAGAGATGACCACATGGGTCATAAACAAGAGTCATGGGGTCATATGACCCCTACCCGGTGGGGGCAAAGTTCAAGCCAGGCGTTAATGGGATTTCTTGCCCGGTCTATAGGGTGTTCAAAAGCCTTTTTTATGTGATGATATACACTGTTCATAGGGTCATATGACCCCTACCCGGTTGGGGCAAAGTTCAAGCCAGGCGTTAATGGGATTTCTTGCCCGGTCTATAGGGTGTTCAAAAGCCTTTTTTATGTGATGATATACACTGCCTGCTGCCTAGACAGATGCCTATATAATAATAATAATAGTGCTTATTTATACTGCTCGCATAGGACTGAACGCATAGGACCAGCAGTAGGCTACTACTATTATTGTGGTCAAATTCTCAAATTATATTGAGGATAAAATTCCATACCCCGGCTGGGATTGAACCCACGCCCTCCTGTTTACCAGGCGAGCGCCTTGACCACTACACCACCGAGGCAGGTATAGGGCAGGAGTTCCCAACTTTGTTTAAGTTGGCGTCCCCTTTCAAATAGTGAAGTATCTCACGCTCTCCCCCTTCATACCCCAACCCCAATAAGGCCTCTACTAAGTTCTAATAAGGCCTCTACTAAGTTCTAATAAGGCCTCTACTAAGTTCTAGGGCAGGAGTTCCCAACTTTGTTTAAGTTGGCGTCCCCTTTCAAATAGTGAAGTATCTCACGCTCTCCCCCCTTCATACCCCAACCCCAATAAGGCCTCTACTAAGTTCTAATAAGGCCTCTACTAAGTTCTAATAAGGCCTCTACTAAGTTCTACAGAGAAGTTCAAATGCCATAATGCCATGGCGCCATACTATTTTGCCATATTTTAAGCATTTTTAGGGAAACTATAAATCTTTGAAAACAAAGAAGAAAAAAAAAGTACCTAAAAGAACCGTGCACAAATAGTGGTTATACATGTGGGAAAACATTTAGCAAGAATGGTCGATTCGTACGTAAAAAGTCCTCAAAAATCCAAATCTGAAGTCAAAACAGCGATTTTTTTTCCTTTTGGGCGCTTCAACTACATATGTCTTATGCATGTTTTTTAGTGCCACATTCTGAACTTCTCTGGTAATATCCTAATTCGGAGCCTGAACATAAATTATGGCGAAATCTTATCTCATTTCGGACAGTGTTACTGTGTAGTAAAAAGATGTTTTTAAACGCTCTGCTAGCTATATGATTATTTTAATTTGCAGTCTGAAGAAAAAAAAAAAATGATAAAGAACATAACATAAAAGATAAAAAAAAAAAAATAATAATAACACAGAGTTGAAAAATAAAATAATAAATGAAATTATAGTGATCTATTTAAGGCAAGAATGGAAGGTGTAGGTTGTCTGGTATGCTAGAATATGTCACAGTAGAGGACGTATGATTATTAGTAAATTCCGAGTGAGGATAAATGATAAATTTCCATACCTCGGCTGAGATTGAACCCACGCCCTCCTGTTTACCAGGCGAGCGCCTTGACCTCTATACCACCGAGGCAGGAATAGAGGAGATTATCTTGGTATCAAATAAATTGAGTGATATTCAAAAACCATAACCTGACATTCGACATGAGACTCGGTAGCTCAGCATAAAACTTACTCGTATTTATGAAGAATAATGATCGTTCTTAGATCAGTCTCAAGTCAAAATTGACCAATCAAATGCCTTGAGACTATGCTTAGCATGAGCTTAAGAGCCAGCATTTTGTTCATAAATATGGGTGTGACACCTCTACGTTGCGTTGTTATGTCTTTTCTCCTGTATGGCGAAGAAATTTGAACCGTCACTAATCACTAAAGAAATCACCAGAAGCTTGACGTAATCGAACTATGACTGTACAGGAGAATGGTGAAAATCTCGTGCAGAGAATGCGGAATGAACCAGACTTAGTAAATACCATAAAAAGGTAAAATCCTGGAAATTTGTTCAGCATTCAACCTGTCATTGCCGCTCAGAAAATTATTTATTAAATATTTATTTTAACTAGAAAAAATATAAATTATGCAAGTTACATTAAAATTCCTTCTGCTTATGCTATGACAGACATTGGCACTGAAGTAAACGAACATTACTTATAATAAAAGTTATAGGTAGGTACTCAAAACCAGTCAAAAGGTACGAGGAAGAGCATTCAACCTGTCATTGCCGCTCAGAAAATTATTTATTAAATATTTATTTTAACTAGAAAAAATTATAAATTATGCAAGTTACATTAAAATTCCTTCTGCTTATGCTGTGACAGACATTGGCACTGAAGTAAACGAACATTACTTATAATAAAAGTTATAGGTAGGTACTCAAAACCAGTCAAAAGGTACGAGGAACATTACTTAGACTCAAAACGAGTCATCTAGTCAAAAGCTAGAGGTAACTTATAGCTAAAACGTACTGAGTTACTGACAGGCAGACAGGATCGAAGACAAGGCACTAACAGCTGGCTGCTAACACCAGAACTACGTATATGAAGAATGGAGAGTCAACTCTGGCACGAACAGCAGATATGAAGAATGGGCACTCGGGGACCTCAATGGGTCAACTACATTAAACATGATATATGGACGTCCTTAATTTTTTCTCCATAATTCAATTATTATTACGCTTATAAATTAGATTAACCCGTTAGCGCCTTCTGTTCCGAGAGGAACTTTAGAAAACTACGTATATGAAGAATGGAGAGTCAACTCTGGCACGAACAGCAGATATGAAAAATGGGCACTCGGGGACCTCAATGGGTCAACTACATTAAACATGATATATGGACGTACTTAATTTTTTCTCCATAATTCAATTATTATTACGCTTATAAATTAGATTAACCCGTTAGCGCCTTCTGTTCCGAGAGGAACTTTAGAGTCGTTTCTTCCGAAGAGGAGAAACTCCGTAAACTATTAAAACTCGCTCAGAATAAGGGACAAAACCTATTAAACAAAATCGATCCAACCGTTGGAGGGTTATGGCGGTACAGAGAATTTCCTAAAAAGGGCCCCAAAAGGTTCCCGAAAGACTAATTGGGCACAAAACCAATTGAACGAATTTCTATCATGTATTGAACATTTTTGACAAGTTTCAGCAAAATTGGACAAACCGTTCTAGAGTTATCCGAGAAATCAACTTATCTTGAATTTTGGCATCCAGCTGTCAAGTGTGACAAGGATGCAACACGAAACTTTTGGCTAAGATCGGTGCATTTCTTGGCGGCATTTCAGCCGCTTTTTGGCGGTTTTCGGTGTAATTCAATAATATTTCGGGAACGGTATGAGCTAGAGACTTGAAGTTTGGTATGTAGTCCACAAATGTGACAAGGATGCAACTCAAAATACTTGGTTAGGATACAAAAGGTTCCCGAAAGACAAATTGGGCACAAAACCAATTGAACGAATTTCTATCATGTGTTGAACATTTTTGACAAGTTTCAGCAAAATTGGACAAACCGTTCTAGAGTTATCCGAGAAATCAACTTATCTTGAAATTTGGCATCCAGCTGTCAAGTGTGACAAGGATGCAACACGAAACTTTGGGCTAAGATCGGTGCATTGCTTGGCGGCATTTCAGCCGCTTTTTGGCGGTTTTCGGTGTAATTCAATAATATCTCGGGAACGGTATGAGCTAGAGACTTGAAGTTTGGTATGTAGTCCACAAATGTGACAAGGATGCAACTCAAAATACTTGGTTAGGATAGGTGCTGTAGTTTGCGGCATTTCGGCCGCTTTTTGGCAGGTTTCGACCGTTTTTTGGTGGTTTTTAGCTTTACCGACTAAACGGTTAGAGATGTTGTAAAAGTTACGGTGAAAGAACACTCAAATAAGCATAATTTAATAGGATAAGGAAAGTCGTGTGATGTTTACACCAGATTTTTACAAATTGCAATACGGTCAAGGGTTAACCCAGTCTTATCATGAAAGCCGAATAATTAAACTCTGCTCAAGGGTACCTGGCCCGGGCCAACCCAGAATTCGGGTGTGTTTATAATATCTAGAGAAGTTCAAATGCCATATTGCCACGGCGCCATACTATTTTGCCATATTTTAAGCATTTTTAGGGAAACTATAAATCTTTAAGAACAAAGAAGAAAAAAAAAGTACCTAAAAGAACCGTACACAAATAGTGGTTATACATTTGGGAAAACATTTAGCAAGAATGGTCGATTCGTACGTAAAAAGTCCCCAAAAATCCAAATCTGAAGTCAAAATAGCGATTTTTTTTCCTTTTGGGCGCTTCAACTACATATGTGTTATGCATGTTTTTTAGTGCCATATTCTGAACTTCTCTGGTAATATCCTAATTCGGAGCCTGAACATAAATTATGGCGAAATCTTATCTTATTTCGGACAGTGTTACTGTGTAGTAAAAAGATGTTTTTAAATGCTCTGCTAGCTATATGATTATTTTAATTTGCAGTCTGAAGGAAAAAATGATAAAGAACATAACATAAAGATAAAAAAATAACATGGAGTTGAAAAATAAAATAATGAAATTATAGTGATCTATTTAAGGCAAGAATGGAAGGTGTAGGTTGTCTGGTATGCTAGAATATGTCACATGTCACAGTAGAGGACGTATGATTATTAGAATAGATATAATTCTAGAGATAGATATCAAAAACCATGTAAAAATCAGTCTATCCGTTAAATACCGAAAATTTTCGCCAGAAATGTTCGTAATTCGTTTAAATTTTTGGTTTTAATCGTTTTTATTATTTTATTTTAGTTTTAAAAAGATGAGTGTTTCATCGCCGTTTTTATTTCGTAGCAATGAAACAACTGCTACATTAGACATTTAGACTCGTGTAGTCTGTGCATGCCCAATGGGCAATACGGGATGGGCAATTATTGCCCATCTAAACATATGGAGAAGACCATAACATTTACTAAGTTTTCTATAGAGTGCAGGCCAGAGCCCGGGATATTGTTGTACTTATCCCGTACCTATAGTATGTGACAGTATGCCTCTCATCAGATGGGCGAGAAGAGGCACAAAACTTTCCATTCAGGTGCTGGGTCAACACGAGAACACCAGAAAGTAACCCGTTGAAAGATTGGCAATCTAAATATGAGTAAAATCTTTGACATCAAACACTTTCTCAACTGGGCGGGGCAGAGCGATATCCGGCCCGAAAGACCAACTTTTTCTAGTTTTCATCTCTCCGGCCCGGAGGACCAAGAAAATGTAGAAGAAGAAGAAGAAGAAGAAGAAGAAGAAGAAGAAGAAGAAGAAGAAGAAGAAGAAGAAGAAGAAGAAGAA
>NW_007377653.1:86796-90678 GCF_000475195.1 Diaphorina citri
ATCTGGTGTGAACATCACACGACTTTCCTTATCCTATTGAATGATGCTTTTTTGAGTGTTCTTTTACCCCAAAGTTTATCGAGCTCGAGATTGAATTGATCTGAACAATAAAATAAAAAAATCCTACCTACCTACCTAATTGAAAATACGCGTACCTATCTCTGAAATCAAACACTGGTGGACTTGATGATGAAATTCCTGTGCAACACACACTATACATAGGGGCAGTGAATTCCACGCTTCATTAGTGGTCAAGTTATGAATTTAAAAACGGCTCGTGGTCATTGCCTTTCCCAGAAAAAAAAACAACCCTTTTCCTAGCCAGAAAAAAATCCTTTTCCTATAGTTAGGTAGTTCATTTACAACGGCAGATATGAAAAAAAAAGATTTAATCTCGCCAGATTTTTTTTTTTTTTTTTTTTTTTTTCCAGCCTACCCATACATCATAGCAGTTCACATGACAAGCTAAACCCCGCCCACCTCCCTACCATCATATCGTGCGTGTGATTAAATTTTTACTATCAAAACGAGAAAACGGCCTGCGTATAGGTTCAGAATACCCATTAAATGTGTTTTTTTCGTCATTTCTGAGAAGAAAACCACTATCTACCTTTTTAAATGATGAAAAATGGTTCACAGCCCAGTTAGCTTGTAAGCTCTAGATCCCGGGTTAGACTTTCACCCGGAGCGAACTTTATCCTTAATACAGGGTGGTCCAGAGTTACCTGACGGGTTTTAAAATGATGCTACACGTTCAATTTTTAAGATAAAAGAGTGATATTTATTTTAAATGTAAGATAACAAAATGAGGTTTACTTTTTTGGGGATTTTGTTTGTGATTGTGATCAGGTGCGGCAGACAACGCTATCCGAAAATTTGTCCTCATTTTGAAAACACTCAATCTCTGTGCAAAATCGACATACTGTCTTTAGCCTTTCCTGGGCTATAGCACAAATTTCGCGATAAGAAGCACCCGTTAACTCATCCAGAGTCCTTGTCTTATAAATATACACCTTGTTTTTAACGTATTTCCATGAAAAAAAAAAAAAAAGACGCATGAGCTAAGATCGGGTGAGGAGGGAGGAAAATCAAAATGGGTGCAAAACTTCCTCTGAGCATTAGTCAAAAATTTACTACTTTTAAGAATTGCCACCACAGCGAGAGGTCGATATTGTGGGGTCCACGACTACATTGTAACAAAAGCTCATTTAGTTCTGAACTTAGTGATATTAATTTCAACAAGCTACGACAAGGACGCATGAGCTAAGATCGGGTGAGGAGGGAGGAAAACCAAAATGGGTGCAAAACTTCCTCTGAGCATTAGTCAAAAATTTACTACTTTTAAGAAATGCCACCACCGCGAGAGCTCTATATTGTGGGGTCCACGACTACATTGTAACAAAAGCTCATTTAGTTCTGAACTTAGTGATATTAATTTCAACAAGCTACGACAAGTTATAACAAAGTAATGGGCAAATCAAAACCGTCAGGTAACTCTGGACCACCCTGTATATAAGGTTCGTTCTCGAAGAACCTTTTTCCTATCCTGTCCACTTTCTCTTCAATTCCAATATACACCTCCAAACAGGTACCAACTATAGGTACCTACTGCTTATGTCTAAATTCAAATACCAAAGGTTTTTTTCTAGAAAAAACCTTCTTCCACTCCACTTTTTTTTTAATCCTGAAGGAAAATAAGAGACACATATGGTAGTTTTCGTAAGTACTTTCTTAGGAAGAAAAAAAAAATGTAAGACTCTTTCTTTCTTTCTTTCAGTCCCTCTCTCTCTCTCTTTCTCTTTTGAGAAAGGAAACGTATAAAGTTGAAGAGAGCAGGATATTTCTCTTACCTAATGAACCTCTCTCTTTCTCCCCCCCCCTACCTCCCTCGCATTCCTATATTTTCTCCTTCCTTTTTACTCCCTTTTTTGTCCTTCTTTTTTCCTATTTCTCTTCCCATTTATCCGACTTTCTCCTACCAGTAAACTCCCAATATACACTTTTTTGTTCCTTTCCTGCCTTTTCTTCAACTCTCTCTTTTTCTCTTTCTGCCTCTCTATCTCTCTCTCTCTCTTCTTTCTCGTTATAATGGGCTGGGAGAGATTGTGTTTCTTTCCTTCTTTCAAAAAGAAAAAAAAAAAAAAAATAGTGCTGGGGATATTTCCCGTAATGACCATCGTATTCTTCTTATCCTTGTTTCTCTTCTTCTTCTTCTTCTTCTTTTTTTTTTCTTGGTCCTTCTTATTTTCCTCTTCCCTTCTACGTCCTCTTGTCTCTTCTCTTCCTTTTCCAACTCCTCTTTCCCCCAGTTGATTCTTTCTCTTTTTCTTTCCTAAGATTTTCCTGTCTCTCATACTCTCATTTTTCTTCTTCTTCTTCTTCTTCGGAACCTCGTCCATCTCTTTCTCTTTCTCGTAATCCCGTATTTTTTTTCTTGGATTTTTGCCTCTTCTTTCCTACTTCTTTCTTTCTCTTCAGAATTATCTCTCCCTCTCTCGTTTTGCATCAATCGACTATACCCTACATCAAATTTCCAGCTACAGCTATAGGTATTTACAAATAGTACGAACTTGGATAAATAAGAACCTTTCTTAGATTCTTATAAAACCTCTTATCCTCCACTCGATGGGGATTCTCTCTCTCTCTCTCCCTCCGACCATCCCTTTCTTTCTTTAAGGACTTGGTCTCAAGTACCTATGGGTTCTTTCTATTCTACACTTCATGGCTTGGAGCTTGGAGTTGACTTTAGGAGGATCAGGGACCATAATATAAATGGAGCCAAACTGAACAGACTTGGAAAATGTCATCAGTTTTGAAAAAAGTGCCTTTTCTTGGGAATGCATGCATTATTAAAGGATTGAAGATACATGGATGCTGTATACCTAGTACTAAAAATATAGATTTAACAAAGGCAATACAAATTATGCATAATATTTAGAGCTTTTTTCTCTCAATTAATGTAGCGAGGTTTTTTACTTTCTATTTTTCTCGTTATTCTCTCCCTAATTTCATTTACATATTTCATTATTTTGCATTTTTAATTTGCATCCTTCTATTCCTTCCCATCTTCTCCTCTCTCTCTCTTCCTCCCTCTATCTCTCTTTCTCTCCACGGTCTACTTATTCCTAACTCCTCTTCCCTCCCACCCTTCCCTTCTCTTCCACTTCTCTCCATTATTTCTGTGAGATCTTAGATCTAATCATTTCCATTTTCATAATTAACAATCACTTTTACATAATTTCATTTTATTGTTCTTTTTTACTCAAAACAGTTTGCATAAGTACCTACCCTTTTTAATACGCTAATAATATTAATTCAAGCCATTACTGTATAATTCCTTGAGCTCCAATCAACGGGCTACTTTCTGGTGTTCTCGTGTTGACCCAGCACCTGAATGGGAAGTATTTGTGTCTCTTCTCGCCCATCTGATGAGAGGCATACTGTCACATACTACGGGATGAGTAACACATTATCCCGGGCTCTGGCCTGCACTAGTGATGGGCCGAGTGAATGATTTTACTCGAGTGGACTCGAGTTTGACTTCACTCGAGTGCACTCGATTATTATTTTGTTCCACTCGAGTGGAAAAACTATTCATTGGGTTCTCTGACCCGAGTTCACTCGCGCACTCGCCACATATTATTGCAACATACAGTTTCTATTCGAGTACAAATCTATTCGTCAGAAAAACTATTCGTTTGAACGAGTTGAATGATTCACTACCCCCCTCTCCCCTCTTGCCTCTTACTAGATGATGATGCAAGAAAGAGAACTGAAGAGGGGGAGGGGTATAGTGGTATACCCGTATGCCGAGAGTTTCCAAACGAAAACCCGAATATCAGCGACTCGCTCGCCTACTCGACTCGCGAGTGAGAAATCGGC
>NW_007377653.1:92009-189774 GCF_000475195.1 Diaphorina citri
GTTTACCAAGAAGTACTTTTTAACTTCATTTTGTTTCAAAGATTAAAGTAATAAAAAAAAATAAAAAGTCTCCTTGTGAAATATTATTAATTTATTATTTAATATTATACCCTTGGGGCTCGCAGCGGGCCGCACAATTTGACCAGGCGGGCCGCATGCGGCCCGCGGGCCGCCAGTTTGACATGCCTGGTCTAGGCATTACCTTGTCCTTTGGGATCAAATTCAATTTGAAGAAACCATTTATGTATGTCCAATCTTACCACAGAGAGTTTTCAGTTAATCCAGAGTTTAAGAAATACTGACCTGTGTAAATCAAATGAGTGACGTCACATTAGTATAGGTAAAAGAACAACGTCTTCACTTGACTAGTAACTTTGGAAACTGTAAGTAATTGAAGACTAATATGTTGCTACTTGACAGATTGACTCTCCTAGAGAAGTATGAGTGACGTCAATTTTGACACTGTATTCACTCTCAGTTTTAAGATCGACCATTGCTGATGAAAATTTGTAATGAAACAATAAGTTGAAAAAATAATGTATATATGTATTTTGACTCGTGTTCGGACCGCCTGACTGAGCACCTCTTGAGAACATTCCTTTCTCTTCAAACACAAGGTAGAGATTGTGTTACTTTATAAACTTTATATCATCTGGGTACATAATTATCTCCCGCGTGATGTCATTTGCCAATGAGGAGATTTATAGCATCTATTCTGAGTTGAGTCCCCCTAGCCTAGAGTCTAGGGCCTAGACCAGGGTTGTCCAACCTTAGGGCACCCGAGGGCCGCAAGAGACCAAGGTAGAGAGTTGGCGGGCCGCAAAAACTCAACTCACGGGAAAGGGGGCGTGGCCTGGTGTAATGTAATTATAATTGAGGTTAAGATTGAACCATGGTAAGTACGACTGGATAATGATAACTGAAAAATTCATGCATTACTATGAATTTATATGATTTATGTATTCCCATTTTCGTTCATTAATTTTTAGGAGTTGCGGGACACATATCACTGGGGAATAATTTCAATCTAATATAATTGTACCTATGTGAAATTATTAAGAATACTATATCACTGATATTATAATAATCGATTTTAGCATGCAGTTAGTATGAAAAGGGTAATATTTATATTTTATTCATGGCATAATAGTTATGTATATATTATACTGTGTATTTCCCATTTCCGTTCAACTTTTTTTAGGCGGGCCTTCGCGGGACCCGCAAAAATGAGCTCGCGGGCCGCGCATGCGGCCCGCGGGCCGCGGGTGGAACAGCCTGGCCTAGACCGATCTAGTCGGGTGATTGGTGAGCTTTATAACGATCTGGCGTAAAACGTCGGATTAACCTACAGGATCAAGATTTTGATTTTAATTTGATTTGAATATATGACTTTGTTTATTTTTTAAATTTACAATAGGTATACATTTTATCCATTCTCCTATCTATGCTTATTCTAAGGATCAAATATGACAAGATGAGAGGATGGATGCAATTTTATGGCCAAGTCTACTATCTACACTAAAGACCAGGAAAAAATCTGGTCTTTGTTTTGTAGATAGTAGTCCAGGTCAGTTTCCTTCTTTCTTTGCTACTTTTCCCTATTTGCTCATCATTCTTTTTACTTTTTTTTATCTTTCTCTCTTTTCTCTTTTACAATTTTTTAATCGATTAATCGAGATTTTTTAATACTAACTTCGTGAAAGAAACTCGAGATGTGTTGAACGGTAACGGCGGAGGTCTCATGGTCCCGTATTCAAACAGATAGTAGAAAGCCAGCCGTTCCGAGAACGAAACTTACCTCTTTCGGATGAACTGCTCCCCGGCCAGGAATCGTGTGGGGAGGCGGGTAACTTGTAGACGAATGTTGGGTAATGTCACTGTCGCTAAAATCAGTAACAGTTGTACAAATATTACAGTGACCTTAAATAAAACTCCTGCCAAACAAACTCTTTGAGTACCAGACAACCTCGGTGGCCGAGTGCTGGGTATCATACTAGGCTTGCAGTCTGGAATGAGGAGCTGGTAAAAATTTCAGCGAAAAGAGTGGGCTGGCAGAAGCAAAAAAGTTCTTTTGCGTCGATTCTGATGATTGTCTAGCTGTCTAGTTAAGTATTGGGTAAGGTATGTAAGTACCCAAGTTAGGTTCTAAGTCCAAGTATTTAAAGAGTCGTATCTTGGAAGCCAATCGCTAAGCCAGGAGTGAGCTATATCTGACAGGTTTGATTATTAATTAACAGAGCAACTACCTGCAATACCTGCTATTACTGTACTGGGTGCCACAGATATTAGATTTTTTTTTTTTTTTTTTTTTTTAAAGGGGTTTTACAGGGGGAAATGAAAACTTTTTTGTTTTGGAAGGATGCTGAGATTGTAGGCATGGCTCAGCAGGCTATGAGTGATACTCAGTTTGGAGCCCGTACTAGGTAAGATATATGGAAGGATGCTGAGATTGTAGGCATGGCTCAGCAGGCTATGAGTGATACTCAGTTTGGTGCCCGTACCAGGTAAGATATATGGAAGGATGCTGAGATTGTAGGCATGGCTCAGCAGGCTATGAGTGATACTCAATTTGGAGCCCGTACTAGGTAACATTTTATTTTTCAAAGACCCTGTATTTTTTATTTTAATAAATCAAATTAAATCCAAAGTTTTTTTCCCCCAAGCCTTCCAGTTGCTTTAAAAAGGGGAAGAATCTTATATTATAAGAACGAGATCCATTCACTCATTCACATTTCACAGTTCACATTTCATAGTTCACACACTGATCGCTCTATCTCGAGAACCACAACACCTAGAAAGCTGAAATTTGGGTAGGAATATTCCTTTTATGGTCTAGTGTGCAATAAGAAAGGATTTTGCGAAAATCTAAATCGATCCTGAGATATGATCAATCTTTGATCGCTAAAATCTCCATAAGAAATACACAGGAAGCAGAGACTGCGGGAGAGAAAACTTTTCCTCGCTCGCCTAATATTTGAGTTTCGTTTATGTTTTTAGTTTGATAACTACAAGTTCGGCCATGCCTTTTCCACAAGTTTGGCCATGCCTCGGGATGAACTAGCGGGATTCCGGAGCGAAGCGACGGAATTCAGCTAGTAATGACATAAAATAACCTGTGCTTGCACATCTCATGTCGAATACCTAACTAACTACCTGTTCTATAAAGGTCGGGAATGTTGGGATGTTTTAATATGTCTCAAGTATGAAACTATTAACCTCGCCTAGCGATTACCTTCTTCTCAAAGCGCGTCCAACAATATTTCCGACAATAACAACAAACCGTTCGAGGGTTATGGAGTGTTCAACAATTTAAGCATTTGTCCCCCCTAATTTTAAGTTGGCTGCAAAGTTTATCTGTTTTTTTTTTATATATATAACCATAACTTTCGAGTACGATTTTAATAATATTTGGCAGACATAAAAAAAGGAAATTTAATTGTGTTAAGCATAAATGCTTGTCACAAATGTCGTTCCCTGCTTAATGCACTACGCTAAATTTTATGACTTGACTTGGACAGTAAATTACAATATTTATACTAACCATGAGTGTACAGAGTGCATTAACCATTAAACCAATGTAATTAAGCCATTAAACCCATTAATCCGGCCTCTCAATCACGATTAGATTAACCGTGCAACAGCTATGGAATGGACGGTATTGAACTGCGCCCATAAATGAATGTTTTTTTTTTTAAGTGGTTTGATAGAGGGAACTGTAACTGCTAAGGTCTTATCGTCAAGAGAAGAAAGGAAGGAAAACAGGATAGGAGAAAGTCAGCCGTTCGTTCCGAGAACGAACATTATCCGTTCAGGATAAAAGCCGCCCCGGGCGGGAATAGTGATGTTCGATCTCGAGTAAAAGATGATCTTTTGAATCGATTCGAATCGGAAGGCTAAAAATCGATCTATTAGATCGACCTCACCTAAAGAATCGATCTCAAGAAAATCTTTCACGCAATTGTGTTTTGTGACTTTTGTGTGAAAAACTCAAAAACATGAAAAAGACACAACAGACAAAATCAAATTGCGATTGATTGATTCAATTAGCTTGCGAAAACGAAATGCGAGTTTTGAATATTCGCGCGCTCACCTGAGTGGGGCCAGTAAAAGCTATACTGAGAAAAAAACTAGGGTGCCGGCAGCCCAATCGGGTGACTGAGTTCCGGCACCCTAATATTGAACTCTGTATCTGGAAACTCTTCACTATATATAATACATATGTATAGCATTCCAACAGCCTAAATCAGGTGAAGTAACCCAATAATAGAGTTCTTCCACCCTAAACTTGTGGCACCCTGTCACCATTTTTTTTTTCTCAGTGTAGCAGCAAGCGATCGTCCAGATTGTCACCCATCTGGATACTAACCAAGTGAAACGTTGCTAAGTTAGCAATTAATTATTTAAAGTCAATATTTAAGGGTATATTTGAGTGAAATTTCGAGTGTATGGCCGCCATACACGCCCTATATGGACGCTACGCCACTGTTGCTAACTTTAGTGAACCATCGATTGACGGCGTCGACTATGTGTGGACATAGCTTAAAATCGGCACAACTTGGTATTGCCCATTGACAGTGGGTATATGATTGTATCTAATGCCTATATTTATCTAATAGTCTTAATATAGGCGAACGAAGTGATTTCAAGTTATTTCAATCCCAATTTCCCGTAAGATTTCATTCGAGGCAACCTTCACCTAGCAAACTTGTTCTTGGCAACACATAATTATGAAGATGTGCACATTTCTCATCTTCGATACCAGGGGCGATTCACAGGGGGGCCATCTGGCCCCATTTGGGCCCAGAATGTAGAAAGGCGGCCGTTTCTAGAACGATTCGCCCTGTTTAAGATTCGCCCAACGCCCAACCCAATAATAGAGTTCTTCCATCCTAAAAAGTGGCACTCCATCACTTTTTACTTTCTATTACTACAGTCTCGCGAGCTCTTCTCTCTTATATGTATGTAGCCAATAGCCATGTAGAGATTCCAACTTATTATCACTCATCATTGAATTATGTTTTAACACCTTAATTACCATTACCACTTACCATAATTTCATAATTACAATTTACGAACTTAATTAATTATGTTAAATTGTAAATTGTGTGTAAGTTGTCAAAACTATCACACAATATAAATAAATTGAATTGAATTTGTTTCTTCTGTTCCAGGTAATAAGATGTCATAATTATGGAATAATGTTGAAATGAACAAAACTTCTCTTGAACTATGTGAAAAGTCTGGTAGTTTTGAGTTTTTGAGGTAGGTAAGCTTTCTTTCTTCATAAAACCGTATTTTACTTGCAACTATATGTATACTTTTCTATACTGATCCCTGATCCATTCTCCAACTCAAACCATCAAACATTTCGGACATCCGGTCCGGACAACCACAACCGCCCTCACAGGCGAAACTAGTCCTCCTTTATGATGTAACAAATAAATAAATTTTACCCTTTAACAAAAAGTGAAGTAGTATTCTTTTCCGTACAACCCAACAGTAACTCCTTTTTTTAAAAAGAGGTTTGACAGAGGGAACTGTAATTGCTATGGTCTTATCGTCCCGAAATCGAAGAGAGAAGGAAGACAGGATAGGAGAAAGCCAGACGTTCCGAGAACAAACATTATCCTATCAGGATAAAATCCGCCCCGGGCGGGAATCGAACCCGCGGCCTAGCGCTTACAAGGCAGACGCAGTTTCTATATTACTAATTATATCTTCCTCGCCCTTATTTCCTTTGTGTCTTTCTTCATCCAAGACCCCATAACAAGTGCCTTCTTTGGTTGGACAGAACCTGGTTTGGTCAAAATTAACACACTCATGATTAAGCTACTCAGTTTCAAGAAGTCAATTAATTTTTTCAAAACTTTCGTCAACAGCAATTTCTCAGAATCTACGGGGCTCTGGGGTTTTTACTTTCCTTATCCTATAGGAAAGTAATGTAATCGGGTCAAATTTTCGATGGTCAATTTTTAGTGCCTAAACACGTTTTGAGGTCCCTAGAGCCTAAATCCAAAGTTTCAGCCATTGGTCCGTGTGTCTGTCCTTCTGTCTGTAAACAAAATATCTCAAGAACGGTAAGAGCTAGAAACTTGAAATTTGGTATGTAGGCCATAAATGTGAAAAGGATGTGACACGAAACTTTTGGTTTAGATTGGTGCAGCGGTTGGTATTCCGACCGCTTTTTGGAGGTTTTCAGCTGTACTAATTAAACGGTTAGAGATATTTATTAGGATAAGGAAAGTCGTGTGATGCTCGCACCAGATCCTTCTTTTTAGTCACTCTATCATTAATTTTTAGTCCGTCCTTCCTTTATTATTACAATAGTAATAAAAAGGTATAAGGGACGGACTATTGTATTCGCTTCGCTGTCTGTCACTCTGTCGGTCTGTCTGTCTGTCCCCATAGACATAGAAGGACTTATACAAACCTGGTCGACCTATATATCAAATTAAAGGTCTTTTTACCAGGAACACGAAAATGGTGGTGCAATTTTGTCCAGAAAACCATAAAGCCAAAAATCCAAAAAAACTGGTTTTTGTTTTCTCAGTGTAAAATAACGCGAAGTTCTACTGTGAAGAGTGTGACAGGCCGATTGTGGGACCCGAGCCCCGTTTAGGCTGGGATCGGCCCTGGTTTGTGTATCTTTAGATTCTCTTAAGATTAACGTACCTATAGAGTTAAAGTTTAGGTATAGGTAATTGTAAAAATGTGGAGGTTTATGAATAATTACAGCGTTCGGAATAGACATTCAATGACAGGCTGTGGTCCAGTGTACATCTCAATACCTTTTAGCTGATGCACATCTCAATCTTGTACCTTATGATGGAGTAATTAATTAATGAATGAATTGCCCTTGCAATGAATAGAATAGAATCTTCTTCTTTGACTAGTCTTTTCCCATACCTCATTTATACTGCTAGGAGTAGGCTTTAAGAAATTAATGAAGCTCATTTTAAATTCGTATAAGCTCAACCTATCCCTTAGGGCTGTTTGCCCCTACACCTACTGAGCCCATAACAATCACCAGAATGGCATCCCATGGCATTGAATATTTTACGATGATATCAACAAGTGGGTATTATCCACCGTTCTCAAAATAATTACTTCAATCAGCAATCAGTCAAAAAAGTAATGAATGGACAATAATAAAACAATGTTGACCATTTATTCCAAGAGCTCTCACAGGTTCTCAATCAAAGCAAGTACCTGACGTCAAACCAAAATCAGGTGACTACCCCCGTCTCCCTCTACTCTAGTGTGGCCCAAAGTGTTTTCAGCGTTTTGTAATCTCTACTCAAACAACGAAACAATGTTGTCCTCGCAAAAAAAAAGAAAAAAAAATCTGCTGCTTTCTCGACTGCCCCTTAAGCAAAGTACTGTAGAATGACGTAGGGTATATCACTCTAGTGATCTCCGTCTTACCAAGTTGCCCATTCTGAAGTTGTTTGATTTCTTCAGAAATCCTAATGTTTTGGTCTCAAGAAATACCAAAACAACGTTCAACAAGAAATATTCAAGGGGCACAGCTCCACCCGTTTTCATGGTGGAGTTATCCATTTCATTTAACAGCAATATTAATCTCCGCTCAACACCATTTGGTAGTAGGAAGAGATCAACTCTGCCAGATACTCTTCACTTCAGTTCTACTTACCTGCTACCAAGTCTTCCTGATTCCTATCAAAGAAGCCTTTGCGTACCTATTTTCAATCGCTAGGATACTTCTTCAAAGATGTTTTTAGAGTTTTTTAGGAGTTTTTTTTTTTTTTTTTTTGCGGAAGGAACCTCCAAAAATTTCCGGAAAACCATTGGCTACCAGCTTGGAAAAATGGGTATTGTCAGGGAATTTAATTGAGAAAACTAAAGTCAAAGAACAAAACCTAAACATCCGAACTAAAAATTCGCCACGGAAGGCTGACTTTTGAACGGAAACCAAGGGCCACGAATCCACAATGGACCCTTTCCAAAAACTTTCATTAAAAAAAAAAAAAAAATCTAAACCCATAACCATGTTTTATCAAGATGGGGAAAACGCACCATGCTTCTATTTCTGCCTGATGAACACAGGACTCTGCGATTGTCAAACCCATATGATGTATTTCTGGCCCTCAAATAGTCGCCCAAATAGTAGGTGTACTCCTCTATGGTGACCAAAATATGCTGAATATGGGTCCCTCTCTCTCTCCAGTTCATAGTTAGTTTGCGATTGAAATCAGTAATCAGCTAGTGATAAAATGTGTAAGTATGTTTGTGTACCTACATATTACATATGTTTTTTTGGTATTATTTGAGGGGGAGAGAAACAGGAAGTGGGCAAAATACTACAGCATTACCATATTTCCCGACGCAATCTCGACTGTGTTGAAAAAATCTCGGAGCACCCTATACTCAGTCCTCCGTTCTATGAAGCATGGACGCACTGCAGGAACGCAGCATACACACACAAAGCCCCCATAATTTCAATATGACCGGTGAGCCTGTGGGACTTACTCCCCTCGCCTGCCCCCTTTCCCGCTCCGGAAATAACTTCTAATCATTCCAAGAAGAAGACGTAGGGAAAAAGTAGAAATTATTATACATGCGAGAGGGAGAAATGTACAGGGAGAGGGAATGGGAAGGGGAAAAAATTGAAGAGGGAATTTTCGGAGAAAGGGACTGTGGGTGGGAGAGCTGGAGAATTACGGGATTCTCTGGGTCCCTGAAGAATTGCACGTGAAATCAGGAGAGTCTATATTTTACATTCCTTTCGACTGTTCTGTCCATAGGTTTGATTTCTGAACAGAGTGCCTTCGAATGCCAGAGATTTGGGTTCAGGATTGCCCTCTTTGCCATGCTGATTCAATTAAATGGCTTCAGGACACTAGTCAAAATTTCTTTGTCGTTTTTTTTACTATGAATATGGACAGCAAATTGAAATTCTTGGGACTGACAAGACAAGATGTCCAAAAAAATCTCGGGACTTCGGTACCTACTTGGACCACACATTATTGCACGGTAAACAACTTCAATCACCACCGTTCTTAAAATCTGTGAAGGTATCTCTTCGCAAATTGATGAGCTGTGTTCTTCACATCTCACTGGGGAACTGAAGGGATGAGGGCCAATGGTATACGAGTATACGTTAGATAAATAACTTTCAGTGTTATTTGAACATACCTTTCCTAAGCCTCCATTGTACATTGCTTCTCAATTTTGTATTTTGAACTTACTGTTGGATAAACACTAAACCCAGTTGGTTAAAGTTTCTCTTTCATTTTTAGAAAATCAATATTTCTGATTATTTTGCACGTGCTATAAGTGGGTATGTGTCAGCTCTTACTATTTCGTCAACGGTCAGTGGATTAGAAGAAGGGACTGAAAGTGAAACTTCACTTCCTCTGTTGACAAACATCACTAGGGCTCACATGTTTTCGTTGTCTTTGAACTCTCATGGCAAAGTGCACGATATTTCTGATGATTTACACGTGTATGTCAGCTCGTACTATTTCGTCAACGGTCAGTGGATTAGAAGAAGGGATTGAAAGTGAAACTTCACTTCCTCTGTTGACAAACATCACTAGGGCTCACATGTTTTCGTTGTCTTTGAACTCTCATGGCAAAGTGCACAGGGAAGTTCAGCGTGTGTACGCACCCTTGAAATTACCTTTGTGTTGAAACGAAATTACTCCGTCATCACCCCGAACGTGTTTGATATCCCTTTGAAGTTCTTCCCCTTTTCATCCCTTCTCCTCCACCGTGTGTCTCATATGTTAAATTAGATTTTTATATATTTCGTTCTTTGCCAGACTGGGATGCTGTTTTCATTCTAAAAATACATCGTATAAAAATAGGGCTGCTGAAATTGTGGGGGAGATCTCCACCGTGTGTCTCATATGTTAAATTAGATTTTTATATTTTGTTCTTTGCCAGACTGGGATGCTGTTTTCATTCTAAAAATACATCGTATAAAAATAGGGCTGCTGAAATTGTGGGGGAGAACCCCCTAATCAAACGCGCTTGTTTTCTTTTCCTTATTTTGCGAAGATTGTGCACGTCTTTTCTACTTATGTCTGACACATTTTGTGATGGATCAAAGGTATCAGAAATCAGAAGAACTGAACTTCATTAGAATTTTGATCAGTGATCAAAAACCAAAGTAATTCCAGTGAAACCTCCAAGTGCAGGCAGCTACTTCAGTGGTTAATGAGTAGTTAGTTCGTTCTTTGCCAGACTGGGATGCTGTTTTCATTCTAAAAATACATCGTATAAAAATAGGGCTGCTGAAATTGTGGGGGAGAACCCCCTAATCAAACGCGCTTGTTTTCTTTTCCTTATTTTGCGAAGATTTTGTGCACGTCTTTTCTACTTATGTCTGACACATTTTGGGTATCAGAAATCAGAAGAACTGAACTTCATCAGAATTTTGATCAGTGATGAAAAACCAAAGTAATTCCAGTGAAACTTCCAAGTGCAGGCAGCTACTTCAGTGGTTAATGAGTAGTTAGGGACCCATCGAAGGTTCGCAGAAAAAGCTACGAATGCCTTAATTAATTTAAACCTTTGAGATGATGTTTTCCCCTAAAATTGAACTTCTCATGAAAGAGTAGTTAGGGACCCAACGAAGGTTCGCAGAAAAAGCTACGAATGCCTTAATTAATTTAAACCTTTGAGATGATATTTTCCCCTAAAATTGAACTTCTCATGAAAATGAGTTACCTAAATTACATTATTTGCGTTGTACGTATTTGAGTTTTGAGGAATAAAAAGCTTTTGAAATCATGTATGCGGACTGCATTCTCAGAAACGCCCTGAAATATTTCAAGTTTGTTGCATGATGGATCAAAGGTATCAGAAATCAGAAGGACTGAACTTCATCAGAATTTTGATCAGTGATCAAAAACCAAAGTAATTCCAGTGAAACCTCCAAGTGCAGGCAGCTACTTCAGTGGTTAATGAGTAGTTAGGGACCCAACGAAGGTTCGCAGAAAAAGCTACGAATGCCTTAATTAATTTAAACCTTTGAGATGATGTTTTCCCCTAAAATTGAACTTCTCATGAAAATGAGTTACCTAAATTACATTATTTGCGTTGTATTTTGAGTTTTGAGGAATAAAAAGCTCTTGAAATCATGTATGCGGACTTCATTCTCAGAAACGCCCTGAAATATTTCAAGTTTGTTGCATCCTATATAGTGCTAGCACTTGATAAGTACTACGTTCTAAAAAAAAAAGGTTTTTAACATACTTGGTTGTAATAACACAATACCGGCAGCAGGAGCACGAGCCTATTTGTTTACATTATTAATATATTCACTCGGAATAAACTCGCTTCTGATTGGTTGATTGGGTCTACTCCACTCTCCAGACCTCCCTAAATTACATTATTTGCGTTGTATTTTGAGTTTTGAGGAATAAAAAGCTTTTGAAATCATGTATGCGGACTGCATTCTCAGAAACGCCCTGAAATATTTCAAGTTTGTTGCATCCTATATAGTGCTAGGACTTAATATCTTAATAAGTACTACGTTCTAAAAAAAAAGTTTTTTAACATACTTGGTTGTAATAGCACAATACCGGCAGCAGGAGCACGAGCCTATTTGTTTACATTATTAATATTCACTCGGAATAGACTCGCTTCTGATTGGTTGATTGGGTCTACTCCACTCTCCAGACCTCCAGATTCACCGGCCGTCATCCTGTTTAGAAAATTCCACCACGCTCCTAGCACCAACACGATGTTCTTGGTATTGTTCACAATGTGTTTTGTTTATGATTATGACGCTCTAGTACATGTCAGTATGCTTCATGTCAGATATAGCGATGATGTTGATGTGCTCTTGAAATTCAATACATGTTTCTAATAACGTTTCTGTGCTGGTGTATTGCTTTGGTGCATGCTGTTAGCTATGCGAATGTTCACAATGTGTTTTGTTTATGATTATGACGCTCAAGTACATGTCAGTATGCTTCATGTCAGATATAGCGATCATGTTGATGTGCTCTTGAAATTCAATACATGTTTCTAATAACGTTGCTGTGCTGGTGTATTGCTTTGGTGCATGCTGTTAGCTATGCGTCTGTTGTTTGTTAACTCATTCAATTTTGGAGATTTGGAGTTCCAGAGCGCGAGCAAAATTCTATTGAATTTTGCTGTGGCAATTCAGTAGTGAAAACATGGTCATCAATTTTTCGGTACAGGAAATTGTTTGGAAATATAATACCTAAATTCAACTGTTCGTTGCATGATAAATTGATTATGATTACCAATTAATTGCTTCAAAGTTTCCATAAGGTGTAAGGTCAATTTTGAGCAATTAAATTATTATCAGGTATCACTTTTATGAGTTTAGATTTAACCATTTATGTAGCTTGAACAGAATTAGTTCTGGGATTTCCTTGAATCTCCTCTTCTTTCCTCACTTTTCATTCCAAGGTTCAAAGCTTTCAAGTCTACTCTTTATACTAACCTTCGATGACCTAAAATATCATATCCATCATTCTCAATATAAGATGTACGCAGACGACTTGAAAATCTATAAAACCATAACAACCCAATCCGACTGCGACTTACTTCAGGAGGACCTTAATAACATACAGACATGGCTAAAAACTATCGGTCTAACATTCCACCCCGATAAATCTTGGAGATATCTAGGTAATAAGTTTACTCGATATTGGTAATAATAATAGTAATAATTCTGGAATATAGAACACTTCGTTATTGAAAATAATATCTTATCTTGTCCAGTTAGTGAAAATTAGACAGTCCCAGTGAAAATAATACCACGATATGTCAGATGGCTGCTATAGTCAGATATAGTAATAATATCAAGTACAGATATTCGATATAGTAATACCATCAAGTACATATTGAATGTACTTTAGCTAACACCTTGGCTAGTATCTGATACAAGAAGCTGGGCTAGCTGGTTGCTCGGTTCACACATATAAGTTATGTACAAAGCTAGCTGTTTGCTGTTTGCTCGGTTCACACATAACTTATTCCTGGTGTACAAACTTATACACCAGAGTACAAAGCTAGCTGTTTGCTCGGTTCACACATAACTTATTCCTGGTGTACAAACTTATACACCAGAATATCTTATACAGAATCAGGATGTCGACGGATGAACATACCAACCTTATGCCGACCACTCAGACACTCAGACAGTCGGAGCGTGTGTGGCGGGAAACCCTTCCGATTTCAGACCGTCTGAAGACTAAGGCCCGTAGAGTAGTCGCGCGACTACGGGCTAGTAAAAGTCGTCTGAACGTGTGTGGCGGGAAACCCTTCCGATTTCAGACCGTCTGAAGACTAAGGCCCGTAGAGTAGTCGCGCGACTACGGGCTAGTAAAAGTCGCGCGACTACACTTCTAATGTGCGACGGGCCACAGTTTTTTTTTAGTTTCTATAATTATTACTAATTATATCTTCCTCGCCCTTATATATTTCCTTTGTGTCTTTCTTCATCGAAGACCCCATAACAAGTGCCTTCTTTGGTTGGGCAGAACCTGGTTTGGTCAAAATTAACACACTCATGATTAAGCTACTCAGTTTCAAGAAGTCAATTAATTTTTTTCAAAACTTTCGTCAACAGCAATTTCTCAGAATCTACGGGGCTCTGGGGTTTTTACTTTCCTTATCCTATTGGAAGGAAAGTAATGTAATCGGGTCAAATTTTCGATGGTCAATTTTTAGTGCCCAAACACGTTTTCAGGTCCCCAGAGCCTAAATCCAAAGTTTCAGCCATTGGTCCGTGTGTCTGTCCTTCTGTCTGTAAACAAAATATCTCAAGAACGGTAAGAGCTAGAAACTTGAAATTTGGTATGTAGGCCGCAAATGTGAAAAGGATATGACACGAAACTTTTGGTTAAGATTGGTGCAGCGGTTGGTATTCCAACCGCTTTTTGGAGGTTTTCAGCTGTACTAATTAAACGGTTAGAGATATTTATTAGGATAAGGAAAGTCGTGTGATGCTCGCACCAGATTATTATTCGTATTATTATTATTTTCTTAACAAGACTGATTAATTTTTCGAGCAAATTTATTAATTTTGAACGCTTTTGGCCCGCGGCGGGGTTCGAACCAGGTTGTTTTTGTTAGGTGACCTCCTGACCGGTCAACTTGTAAATTGGGAGCTATCAATAAGATCATAATGAGAGAGAAAGAGGGACTTAGCTATACTTGAAAGATCTTATACAAAAAGCCTTCCTTTGACCCTTTTTCTGGCAAGGCAGACACGCTAGGTGGCAAGTTCGAGGATTAGTTTGTCTGGCTGGGGGAATGGAGCAGTTGCAAATGGGTAAACATATATACCTAAATAAATGGTCGATTCCTATGTAAAAAGTTGGAAAAAATACAATTTTGAGGTCAAAACTCCGAAAAAATAACTGTAAAAGGTCGAAAATTCAATTTTTATTTTCCTGTCTAATGAAAGAGTTCAAATTTGTGTGACGTCAGACTTTCGGGGATTCCAACCTGCGGTCAAAACTACCTGATTATGGTCAAATCTCAAGGGTTGACATCCAACCTGCGGTCAAGCATTTTTGGGTCGGGTGAAAGCGACATCCAAACTGCGGTCGGTTGACTATGAAGGGAAAATAAGAAGAGTAGGTATTTAAAAAATGAATTGAACTTGGTTTCTTTATTACATATAGGGTAAGTGTACCATTTATTCGCCCACTTAAAAAACGTACCATTTATTGGCCCACCTGCCCACATTTATTTTTCTAATTTTTATAAAAATCCGAGATAGACACATAAAAACAAATCTCCCACTGTCGATCCGAAAGCCCAAAGTAACATTTAAAACAGTTAGGTAGCTCTGTGCATAAAAATTTTGCCCGAAAAGGTAAGGAATTTCATTCAAACTGGACAAACTTGGTTTTAATTGCCAAAAATAAAACAGGTAAAAAAAGTCGATTCTAGCCATGTTATAAAACTACCTACTTTAGGAAATTATAAATGAAAGAAAAAGAGATACTAAAGCAGTGGCGTAGCGTCCATATAAGGCGTGTATGGCGGCCATACACTCGAAATTTCACTCAAATACCCTTAAATATTGACTTTAAGGACAAAAAAAAGTCGTTTCTAGCCATGTTATAAAACTACTTTAGGAAATTATAAATGAAAGAAACAGAGATACTAAAGAGAGAGAGAGAGAGAGAGAGAGAGAGAGAGAGAGAGAGAAAACTTGTCCAATTTAAAATAAAATAATAAAAAAAAGGATAACGTTTTTAATTTGACCATACCAATAAAAAAAAAAAAAAAAAAAAAAAAAAGGTTGGGAAAGCGCCGCTATGCAAGCGCGCTAGCGGAGGAGCAGGAAGAACTGCGCAGAAACGTATGCGCATTGCGCACAAACACATTAATGCGTTGCATGCGAGGGAGCTTTGCTCGGGACATTTGATGTGACGTCTTCGCCTACGGGAGCGTATGCCGTGACGTCAAAGTTTACGATTTACCGGTATTTTTTAAATCGATTAATCTCGGGATCTAGAAGTCGTAGAAGAAAAAGAAAAATTCCGTTGGTCCGCATTTTTCCTGCTCTATGACTTTGAAACATCACCCAAGTAAGCGCAACTGATCTATTGCAGGGATAATATCAGTCCGTGTGGTTCTCGGATGAGGGTAAGACCACGGACTGTTCCCCTTTTCGTATTAGGCAATTATACAGTCGAATCTGTCCAAGTGGCAATCCAAGGGACCGACAATTTTTTCTCACTTATCCAGGTTTCCCAGTTCAAAAGTGTCCCACTTACAGAGGTTGCCATTTTTCTATTCCCACCTATAGAGGTAAATGTGAACACTGTATGGTTTGGAGGAAGAGGAATCTGTTATGTGAGAATCGAACCCGCGACCTAATGCTTACAAGGCAGACGCGCTACCTTCCAAGCTAAGGCAGGCCGATTCCGTGGACTCGAAACTTTTTTTTAATATACCTTGTATATACAAAGGTACCTATATTTTAGGTTTATTATTTATCTGTTATCCTGATATAAATTTCGCCCGACGGACATTTGTGTAATATTAATATAAGGTAGGTACTGAGATAGTACATAACCAATAATTATTTTCATACTATTTCTCACTGAACCTCTTCGATATAATACCTATGTAGGGTAAGTGTACCATTTATTGGCCCACCTGCCCACAATTATTTTTCTAATTTTTGTTTTTATGACTACAATTTTTGAATAGCACTGGTTCGATAGCGATTTCTCACTGAACCTCTTCGATATAATACCTATGTAGGGTAAGTGTACCATTTATTGGTCCACCTGCCCACATTAATTTTTCTAATTTTTGTTTTTATGACTACAATTTTTGAATAGCACTGGTTCGATAGCAGTCTTTAAGCCTTTTCTTTCGATGAAATTGGATCTTGAAAACGTTCGTCCAGCTCAGACTTATGTGGCGTATGGTACAGGTGAGCCAATAAATGGTACGTTTTTTAGGTAGGCGAATAAATGGTACACTTACCCTAGTTGAGTATTTGTCACTTAAGGCAGTAGTTCTTAGTAGGAGTCCACAACGGAGCCCCGACCCCTGCCTAGTCCCCACCCAAGAGAAAATAAACAAAGCATCCTTCTTCTCCTTCTTCATGCCAGCCTAGTTAGCTTAGTTGGTAGTTTGTCTGCCTTGTAAGCGCTAGGCCGCGGGTTCGATTCCCGCCCGGGGCGGATTTTATCCTGATGGGATAACGTTCGTTCTCGGAACGGCTGGCTTTCTCCTAATATCCTGTCTTCCTTCTCTCTTCGATTTCGGGACGATAAGACCATAGCAGTTACAGTTCCCTCTGTCAAACCTCTTTAAAAAAAAATCTTCTCCTCCTTCACCTTTTCCCGTGTTCAGACGGGGTCGGCGTTTTTCGTCAGCCTCTCAATCAGCCCTAGGGTGATTGCTTTAGGCTGACATTTGGTTTTGGCTACAAATTTTACACAAATCCGCACTCTCCAATGTTCAAGAAGTATATAATGCCTTGTAAGCGCTAGGCCGCGGGTTCGATTCCCGTCCGGGGCGGATTTTATCCTGATGGGATAATGTTCGTTCTCGGAACGGCTGGCTGTCAGTGAGGGATATTTGCACAGTCAGAGGGGGATGATTGCACAGTCAGTGGGGGATGTTTGCACAGTCAGTGAGGGATATTTGCACAGTCAGTGGGGGATGTTTGCACAGTCAGTGGGGGATATTTGCACAGTCAGAGGGGGATGATTGCACAGTCAGTGGGGGATGTTTGCACAGTCAGTGAGGGATGTTTGCACTGTCAGTGAGGGATATTTGCACAGTCAGAGGGGGATGATTGCACAGTCAGTGGGGGATGTTTGCACAGTCAGTGGGGGATGTTTGCACTGAGAAAAAATATAGTGATAGGATATTACAAGTTAGGGTGGAAGAACTCTATTAGTATTGGGTTACTTCCCCTGATTTAGGTTGTTGGAATGCTATATTCTAGTGTCGAGCTTCCCGACAAAGAGTTCAGTATTAAAGTTCCGGAACCCACTCACTTGATTGGGCTTACGGCACCCTAGTTTTTTTCTCAGTGTAAGCCGTTCCGAGAGCGAACCTTGACTGCTGTCGGACTCGTGACCCTAGCCCTTACAAGAGAGAGGCTCTACCCTCGAAGTAGGGATGGGAAAAAAGAATCGATTTTTTTGAAGATCGATTCTTTCGTTTTGATCTTTCCGATTTTTGAGAATCGATTCTTTCGTTTCGATCGATTCAGAGAATCGATTCTTTTTGGTCAGAATCGAATCGAAATAAAAATCATAATAATTATACTCCAAATTAAAAAAAATACGACTCACTTTCCTCAACTCTTGCTCTCACTTCCATTCATACTTAACCTCCTTCTTGCACAGAGGCTCACAGAGTAAAACAAAATCCTGTGTTTTGTTTCTCGCATTTTTGCTTTTCGAGTTTTCGCAGTCATAACAGTGATTAGTAAACATTTCCATAATCGATTTTTGGAGAATCGATTTTCGAAGAATCGATTCTTTTGTTTCGATTTTTAGGCTGGATCGATTCTTTACGTTTCGATCCGAATCGATTCGAAGAATCGATACTTTCGTTTCGATTTCCCATCCCTACCTCCAAGTTAACTAGGCTGGAGACAAATCAGTTTTAAACAGTCCTCTCTTCAGAAGTTCTTTTTAAAAACAGAGCTTCAAACTTTACGATGGAACTTCTATGATGGAAATTTCGGGAAAGTGAGAACTTATATGTGAGAAGTCGTCAATACTTCGTACTTCAACCCCCAGATCCATCAATACTCGTACTTCAACTCGTCAATACTTCGTACTTCAACCCCCAGATCCATCACTGACGATCCCGAGAGGTAAGACATGTCATACAAAAGTCTTTATCTAAAACATCTTGTATCCATAATCAAGATCATTAATCATGCAACAAGAACAGGAATAAAAATCCTGCCCAAGACGTTGAGTAAAGGTGATTTTTTTTTTTTTTTTTAATAAAATAAAAAGAAGTTCTTAGTAGGTAATCCAATATGCAGAATAGTATGTCCATATTATAATTATTATTATTCTGTTAATATTATTATTGAGTCCGTGTACCTATCATAAAAATAAGAGCAAATAATAATCAGACAAGTTATAGTTTACCCTGGAAAATTCCAGGGCCGGTGAACCATACCATCCGCACCTCAGCTCTTGACGTTTGGTTTTCTCCTATCCTGTCTTTCTTCTCTCTTCGCTTTCGGGACGATAAGACCTTAGCAGTTACAGTTCCCTCCATCAAACCTATAAAGCTGTGTCCACACTATTCGACGCTGTGTCTACCTGTCCATCGACTCGACTGATGACTCACCTCGTCGATCGACGGCATATTATAATAATTATTATTCTGTTCATATTATCGTTAAGTCCGTGTACCTATCATAAAAATAAGAGCAAATAATAATCAGACCAGTTATAGCTTACCCTGGAAAATTCCAGGGCCGGTGAACCATACCATCCGAACCTCAGCTCTTGACGGTTGATTTTCTCCTATCTTGTCTTTCTTCTCTCTTCGCTTTCGGGACGATAAGACCTTAGCAGTTACAGTTCCCTCTGTCAAACCTATAAAGCTGTGTCCACACTATTCGACGCTGTGTCTACCTGTCCATCGACTCGACTGATGACTCACCTCGTCGATCGACGGTGTCGACTATGTGTGGACACAGCTTGAAAAAACCCCACAGTGACGAAATTAAAATTACACATTATTTTTGAGATTTTGAGTCATCATACGAAATTTCTCTTTGGACTAGTTTGGACATAATGGCGCCACCACACCCGCTGCCAGTCCAACCAAACTAGTCCAAAGGGAAATTTCGTATGATGACTCAAAATCTCAAAAACAATGTGTAATTTTAATTTCGTTACTGTGGGGTTTTTTAAGCTGTGTCCACACTTGTATTGTTACTACTGTAACATAATAAAATACGGCTTTTTTTTGGCTTCGGAAAAACTCTTAGGCGTCCCTAAATTCAAGCCTGTGTTAACAAAATTTGTGTGGGCGGCAGAACAGACATCAAGCAAGTCATAAAACAAGCAGTAATGATTAAATGAGAGGGAAAAGACATAATCATATGCGATATCAACTCATAAACGGAAAAAATATTATTATCAAAAAAGATATAATCTAAAAAATTCAAATCTATGTAGCAATTTTGTCATTTTTGTTTTATTATCATGGCAGTTTCACCTTAGTTCCAAGTTTGAAATTCCAATGGCCCGTCCTAATTATCCCGTCTTGTTTGAAAAAGTTCCAAGCTCAATGGTGTCCAGATTTTTCGCAGATTGTCATCCTTACTATTCCTTAGTGTCACTTGCTCCAAAGCTAAAAGGGACGTGTTGAAAAAAAGGGACGTGTTGCAACTTCTTGGCCATCGAGGGACTTGTTGCAACTTCTTGGCCATTACAGGGTTAAGACCAATTATACAAGTCCTATTTACTGATTTCTGAAAAGTATTCGCATGAATCGTTTGTTTTTTTTTTTTGTTAAAAAAAAATAATAATAATAATAATAAATAAATAAATAGATAGATAAAATAAAAAAAAGCACGTGTTTCCAATCAAAGTCCGAGGGGCCTCTGACAGACAGACAATTAAAGAAAAAGAAATAAGATAAAAACTTATTTGTAGCCAATAATCCAATTAGTAAGAATTTTGCAAAATCAGAGCTCTCGATAAAAACAAAATATTTACCAAATAAAAAAGAAAAAAAATCCAATACAGCTACCTAATTCCGTGGAGTAACAAGTTTGGAAGTTTGTTAACAAAGAATTTTGCATTTGGTTTGTCTGTTTGTTTGTTTCATCAAAATTCTGCACTCAGAAAAAAAACTAGGGTGCCGGCAGCCTAATCGGGTGACTGAGTTCCGGCACCCTAATATTGAACTCTGTATCTGGAAACTTTTCACTATATATAATACATATGTATAGCATTCCAACATCCTAAATCAGGAGAAGTAACCCAATAATAGAGTTCTTCCACCCTAAACTTGTGGCACCCTGTCACCATTTTTTTCTCAGTCCAGTTAAAACTTTTTTATATTTATTTATTTTACTGGCAATTTACGTAGATTTGGAAAACCAGAAGCCACACACATTCTTAAAGTATAAATTCCTGCTCTCAAAGAGAGAGAGAGAGAGAGAGAGAGAAAACTTGTCCAATTTAAAATAAAAAAAAGGATAACGTTTTTAATTTGACCATACCAATAAAAAAAAAAGAGGTTGGGAATAGTAATTTTCCTCACGAGGCTGAGTGGGCCTCGCAACATCCAGTCACGCGGAGTCAATCATTCGCTTGATACAAATTTATTGACCCCACCGGGAATCGAACCCGGGTCTCCCGCGTGCAAGGCGAGTGCAGTGACCACTACGCCATGGGAGCTGACGACAAATGAAACTGTCAGAAGACATTTGATTGTGTTCGAAACCCGCTCGACCCCGTAACGAGATCTTGTTTAGACTGCTGGGGTAAAGGGACTTTTCAGTCCTATTCGGGCAGGATAAACAAGGTACATATATTCTATCATGGAGTATATATCGGGACGGACTCTTACAGCGAACAGCGAAATTAAGAGAATGACCAATGACTCCAATGAGAGAGAAAGATGGAGGAGACTTGCACACCAATCTTCGGATTGAACACAGTCCCAGGCAAATAAGAGAGAAAATCGCCTGGGACGCAACTCGTTGCCTCCTTGGGTTAGGGTTCTGAACTGATCTGATATCTGGATCGGTCCACTGGTTTGCTAATTGGTTGTTTATCTCATCTCATTGCATATATTATGTATATTTTATACTTATATTATATTGCATATCTTATTTTATATTATATTGCTATGTATATCTCACATCTTATTGCTGAGCAGATTCAAACTCCCTGATAAGACAAGAAGTTGTACACAACGGTATGTCATACATTGGGACAGTCAGTGGGGGATGGTTGCACAGTCAGTGGGGGATGTTTGCACAGTCAGTGAGGGATATTTGCACAGTCAGAGGGGGATGATTGCACAGTCAGTGGGGGATGTTTGCACAGTCAGTGAGGGATATTTGCACAGTAGTTTTGATCAAAACAAGGATCAATTCCCGATTCAAGAAGGAACTTCTCTGTATTTTATGTCCAAGTTGTATAACTGTATATCCTTTTTTTGTGTTCTGCAGGAGCTGCTATCGCGCTTGTTTCAAGTGTTTGATCAGGATAAAGATCAGCTTCTAGTGCAAGAAGATTGGATTGAATATCTCAAGGAGCGTCTCATGTAAGTTACTTCATATTCTTTTAATAATACTAATCTTATTATTGTGTCTTTTAATTGTTGAAAGGATTGAATAAAGGACAAGGGTAGGATTTGTATGATAAGAAGGAGGTTTATTGTAAGCAGAGAATTATGTACAAATAAAAATACGTCACAGAACTGGGAAGAGTTTTTCAGTTTGATGTTGATGATGTGGTTGCGAGGATGCTAGGTAACATTGTTACTGGGTGGTTGTTGTTTTCAATACTGTGTGTAGCTATAAAAAATATACCTACCACACTTATTTTTAACTTTTGGGATGTACCTATGATGTATGGAAAACGTATATTACTTCACTGTATGTTAAAGGATAAAATTTATCAATTTATTTGTTACATTATAAAGAAGGACTAGTCGACTAGTTTCGCCTGTGAGGGCACCGAGACATCAATCAAGTGGAATTTTATTTATTTGTATTATTATTTTACAATTTCTTCATATTCTTTTTACTTTCTAGAGAAAAAATGTTAAATTATTAGGTAAATAATATATTTTACAAACTGATCTTATACATATACTAGCTGAATTCCGTCGCTTCGCTCCGGAATCCCGCTAGTTCATCCCGAGGCATGGCCAAACTTGTGGAAAAGGCATGGCCGAACTTGTATTTATCAAACTAAAAACATAAACGAAACTCAAATATTAGGGGAGCGAGGAAAAGTTTTCTCTCCCGCAGTCTCTGTACTCTGTGTATTTCTTATGGAGATTTTAGCGATGAAAAATTGATCATACCTATCTCAGGATCGGTTTAGATTTTCGCAAAATCCTTTCTTATTGCACACCTAGACCATAAAAGGAATATTCCTACCAAATTTCAGCTTTCTAGGTGTTGTGGTTCTCGAGATAGAGCGATCAGTGTGTGAAATGTGAATGAGTGAATGGATCTTGTTCTTATAATATAAGATTTGAATAAATAAAACCTCTCATGTTATTCTTGCACCAAAACTTTTACAACAGCAATTCGAAATCCTATACGTATATAGGTAGATTATGTCTATTATTAAGATGTAGTCTATTGCAGGGATTTCCAACCTTCATGTGTATGCGGGCCACATGCTATATTGGCAGGTACTTCGCGGGCCACATACACAGGGTAGGAGGCCCGTATCCAGGATTTTCTGGAGGGTGGGGGGTGGATGCTCCACATTTTCGGAGTCCACCCCATAGTAAAGTCCGATGGGGTCCACCCAAAAAGCTCCGCGGGCCACAAAAATGGGCTAGTGGGCCACATGTGGCCCGTGGGCCGCTAGTTGGAAACCGCTGGTGTATTATCATCTATAGTCTATTGTGATGTCTGATTTGTCTGGTAGAGGTATCCACTAAATGACTCACCATATATTTACATCCATCACATGTCAGAGGCAGACTGACTCCCCACTGTGCTCTATTGTAAATATTGGTACTGTAAATCCATACAATATGTCTACATGATTTATAATATATTGTCTGCTAATAGCTCCCATGGCGTAGTGGTCACTGCGCTCGCCTTGCACGCGGGAGACCCGGGTTCATTTATTATTTTTTTTTTTTTCAAGAGGTTTGACAAAGGGAACTGTAACTGCTTATATAGGTCTTATCCTCCCCAAATCGAAGAGAGAAGGAAGACAGGATAGGGAGACCCACTCCTATCATATATGAGAAAGCCAGCCGTGCTGAGAATGAATGTTATACGTTCAGGATAAAATCCGCCAGGGTGGGACTCAAACCCGCGGCCTAGCGTTTACAAGGCAGACGCGCTATCAACCAAGCTATAACTAGGCTGGAGCACCAGAAAGCGATCAGTAGAAATATTTGCAATCGACATAAAAGTTCTTTTTCTTCTTCTTCTTCTTCTTCTTCTTCTTCTTCTTCTTCTTCTTCTTCTTCTTCTCTTTCCTCTTCTTCTCCTCCTTCTTCTTCTGTTTTGTCATGGTGGGCTTTGAACTGTTGGAATTCTCTCCCCATGACGTGTTATTCCAGCATTTGATTGGTTCCCACACTTTGAGCCTTGCCAGCAAAGAATTTCAACCTAAATGATTCAGACTATACTGTCTCTACATATATCGACATTGTGTTTACTTTAGATTAGTTACCACAAGGACGCAGCGACGTGATTGGCTGATCGAATCGACTTGGCTATGCCATAGGAATAATAACACAAAGAAAGACATTTATTTATTTATTAATATATTGTCTGCTCATATATCGACTTATAACATATATTCTTCTTCTTTTTAGCTAAATCCCCTTCAAAGGTAAACTATTCATTTCTAACGAAAGTCACAACTTTGGGTCGGGATTGTGTTTTTAGGTCTGTTGGGTCACTAGGAAGCTGTTCTCCGGCGGTCAAGTGTTCCTTCACAACTACAACTCCATTGGTGGATTTCACCAACGACTTGATGAGAGGTTTAACTACTGATAGGAGAATAATTTTCAATCATCCTAAAAGGAAGTATGTCCGATAGGGGGTGCTTCATCATTTTATTGATATTATCATAAAAAAAAGAAACATCTCCAGAAAACATCACACTAGGGAACCCCTGCTCCATCTTCCAAGTTCAATATTCAAGATTATTAAAATATCCTTTTAGGATATTTTAATAATCCAAAAAGGCGTTTTGAACATTTCAAAAAGGAGTTTATCTAAAAAGGAGGAGGGAGGAGTTTTTAAAAACTCTTGTTTGGATCATTAAAAGGAGTTTTGGAATGTTCAAAACTGCTTTTTGTATTATTAAAATATACTTCTACTCTTCTAGGATGATTGAAAATTCTCCTATTAGTTAATTAAACCTCTCATTAAGTCATTGGTGAAATCAAGAAAGACATTTATTTATTTATTAATATATTGTCTGCTAATATATCGACATATATTCTTCTTCTTTTTAGCTAAATCCCCTTTAGGGGTGAGCTATTTATTTCCAACGAAAGTCACAAGTTTGGGTCGGGGTTGTGTTTTTTAGGTCTATAGACCCAATATATTGGGTCACTAGGCAGCTGTTCTCCAGCGGTCATGTGTTCCTTCACAACTACAACTCCATTGGTGGATTTCACCAACGACTTAATGAGAGGTTTAACTAACTAATAGGAGAATAATTTTCAATCATCCTAAAAGGAGATTTTAATAATCCAAAAAGGAGTTCACAGTGTCCCTGAGGCTGCGAGGGAGCCGGTACAAGGCCAGAAGTTTAAACTTGGAAGATGGAGCAAGGGTTCCCTTAATGTGATGTTGTTTTCTGGAGATGTTTCTTTTTTTATGCACAACTGGTTTATTAATAAAGTCTTTATAACTATTTCTGTTTTGAACATTCCAAAAAGGAGTTTATCTAAAAAGGAGGAGTTTTTAAAAACTCTTGTTTGGATCATTAAACGGAGTTTCGGAATGTTCAAAACTGCTTTTTGGATTATTAAAATATACTTCTACTCTTCTAGGATGATTGAAAATTCTCCTATTAGTTAATTAAACCTCTCATTAAGTCATTGGTGAAATTCACCATAATTATGAGATAGATACTTTGTATGCACAAACGACTGCATACATCTTAATATACTTCTTAGGTATTTCTGCCAGTTCATATATCATGGGCCTAGCTATAGAACCTTAATCCTTATTGGTTTGCCATTTGATCTCTTACATTGCGCCTATTCCACCATAAGAGATACTTTGTATGCACAAACGACTGCATACATCTTAATATACCTACTTCTTAGGTTATTTCTGCCAGTTCATATATCATGGGCCTAGCTATAGAACCTTAATCCTTATTGGTTTGCCATTTGATCTCTTACATTGCGCCTATTTGTCATTTCTCTAACCACAACCAGGTTCGTATGAATAATAATGGGTGCTTGTACTATTAGTATAGGGGTTATTTATGTTAGTACTATGTATGTGTATTGGTTATATTTATTAGTTATAGTTAATACCTATAATATAACCTATACCTATGTGCATGGATTTATATGGATTATTTATGCGATTTTCAATTGGCTCAAGCTTTGAGGTTCCAAAGTCCAGGGCTGGCTTGGATCCGAAATACCCACAGGCCTGATTCGGTTCCAGTTTCTCAGTTCTGGTGGTCTAAAATTTAAAAGACTTCTATGGCTATCGGTTGGTGCTTTATTTACAGCTATGTAATGTAAATGTAAATGCAGTTTCTTTGTGTTATTATATCACAACTTTGGTGCTCACTGCAGCATTGTAGGATTTTCCCAATATCAATACATAGGTATATTGGTTATATTTATTAGTTATAGTTAATACCTATAATATAACCTATGTGCATAGATTTATATGGATTATTTATGTGATTTTCTATTGGCTCAAGCTTTGAGGTTCCCAAGTCCAGGGCTGGCTTGGGTCCGAAATACCCAGGCCTGATTCGGTTCTAGTTTCTCAGTTCTGGTGGTCTTAAATTTAAAAGACTTCTATGGCTATCGGTTGGTGCTTTATTTACAGCTATATCCTTCATATCCCGGTTGTAGAACAAATGCTTGTTCGAGCCAGCCTAGTTAGCTTGGTTGGTAGCGCGTCTGCGTTTTAAACGCTAAGCCGCGGGTTCGGTTCCCGCCCGGGGCGGATTTTATCCTAAACGGATAATGTTCATTCTCCGAACGGCTGGCTTTCTCCTATCCTGTCTCCCTTCTCTCTTCGCTTTCGGGATAATACGACCTTAGCAGTTACAGTTCTCTCAAAACAAACCTCTTTTTTTTCCAAAAACTTTCGTAAGCTCACGAAAACAATAAAATTCTTGTAGTCTTCGGCCGGAAATTGAAACTACCGCAGTATATGGACCACCTTGAAGATTTATGATTGGGATTGGCCATTCGGTTTTATTCTTAACAAGGTGTAAACTGGAAGAACAACTCGCAGAAATTGATTTTTCCACGAATTTTTTGATCATAAAAAGAAGAAGAAGAAGAAGAAGAAGAAGAAGAAGAAGAAGAAGAAGAAGAAGAAGAAGAAGAAGAAGAAGAAGAAGATATCTATCTACTGTAGATCTACATTAGATATCTATATTTTATTCATTTTGCCATAAACAGATGTGTATAATGGTCTCAATCTACAATATCAGCCATAAATAGTTTGGTATGTATGTAGGTAGCGCCAAATTTCGGTCGTAAAATTCTGGTTCGAATCCGAATTTTGATTTTGTTTCACAATGTCATCAACAATATTATGTTCGAGGATTATGACGCGGATTTGCATCTCATTATGGCAGATAATTTATTATGTTATTCATTATGTTTTCAAGTTTATTAGGTTGTGTATTTTCAAGTTTCTGTAAAAGAGACCACCTTTCCTTTCCATGGTCGTGAATTTTGGTCCAATCCTCTGTTGAGAAGGTAACTAGGCTGGCTTTGTAAAGAGAATTATTTTTATTACCTATTATAATAGTAGGTAATTATTGTTTTTTGAAGAGGTTCGATAGTTCCTTGTAACCACGAAGGTCTTATCGTCCCAAAAGCGAAGAAAGAAGGAGGGCAGGATAGAAGAAAGCCAGCCGTTCCGAGAACGAACCTTATCTGTTTATTATAAAGTTCGCCCCGAGCGGGAATCGAACCTAACAACGACCTAGCGCTTACAAGGGAGCTACCCTTCAAGGGAAAAAGTTCTATTTTTACAATATTGGTAAATTCCAAAGTAGAATAGGAATCAATCATTTGCATTTGCATGATACAAATTTCTTGACCCCGCCGGGAATCGAACCCGGGTCTCCCGCGTGCAAGGCGAGCGCAGTGACCACTACGCCATGGGAGCTGACTTATTTACAGCTATATCCTTCATATCCCAGTCGTAGAACAAATTAATGCTTGTTCGAGCCAGCCTAGTTAGCTTGGTTGGTAGCGCGTCTGCCTTTTAAACGCTAAGTCGCGGGTTCGATTCCCGCCCGGGGCGAATTTCATCCTGAAGGGATAATGTTCGTTCTCGGAACGGCTGGCTTTCTCCTATCCTGTCTCCCTTCTCTCTTCGCTTTCGGGATAATACGACCTTAGCAGTTACAGTTCCCTCAAAACAAACCTCTTTTTTTCCAAAAAACTTTCGTAAGCTCACGAAAACAATAAAATTCTTGTAGTCTTCGGCCGAAAATTGAAACTGTCGCAGTATATGGACCACCTTGAAGATTTATGATTGGGATTGGCCATTCGGTTTTATTCTTAACAAGGTGTAAACTGGAAGAACAACTCGCAGAAATTGATTTTTCCACGAATTTTTTGATCATAAATAGATATGTATCTACTGTAGATCTACATTAGATATCTATATTTTATTCATTTTGCCATAAACAGATGTGTATAATGGTCTCAATCTACAATATTAGCCATAAATAGTTTGGTATGTATGTAGGTAGCGCCAAATTTCCGTCGTAAAATTCTGGTTCGAATCCGAATTTTGATTTTGTTTCACAATGTCATCAACAATATTATGTTTGAGGATTATGACGCGGATTTGCATCTCATTATAGCAGATAATTTATTATGTTATTCATTATGTTTTCAAGTTTATTAGGTTGTGTGTTTTCAAGTTTCTGTAAAAGAGACCACCTTTCCTTTCCATGGTCGTGAATTTTGGTCCAATCCTCTGTTGAGAAGGTATCTAGGCTGGCTTTGTAAAGAGAATTATTTTTATTACCTGTTATAATAGGTAGCAGGTAATTATTGTTTTTTGAAGAGGTTCGATAGTTCCTTGTAACTGCTATGGTCTTATCGTCCCGAAAGCGAAGAAAGAAGGAGGGCAGGATAGGAGAAAGCCAGCCGTTCCGAGAACGAACCTTATCTGTTTAGGATAAAGTTCGCCCCGGGCGGGAATCGGACCTAACAACGACCTAGCGCTTACAAGGGAGCTACCCTTCAAGGGAAAAAGTTCTATTTTTACAATATTGGTAAATTCCAAAGTAGAACTCTTCTCGACTTCCAAGAGTACCTATGTATGTGTATAGATCAATTGCATTGCTCAGGAACGAAAATCCATTTCCATTTTTAATTCAAGACGCGAGGTCGACTTCTAGAGATCGGAAATCAATTAATTGGATCCCGTCGAACCGTCGATTACAGAGACACCGCGGATTTTTTCTCACAAACTGTCCATATCTTTTCTCAAACATGCTAAGGAATACCTACATTATGTACATAGGTATCAATGTAATTGTGTACTTAGGTATAATAGGGTAAGTGTACCATTTATTCGCCCACCTAAAAAACGTACCATTTATTGGCCCACCTGCCCACATTTATTTTTCTAATTTTATAAACAATAAATAAAATAAAAACAAAATGCTCCTCATGTCCTTATTGAATTTTAGATACCTTGTTTATTCAATAAATCATTAGCATATCAAGATTTCTAAATAATTAGACTTAGACTGGGAGCTATAGTGCAAAAAATTACCTCTCATGGTAGAAATATTTAGATCTGTAGGTTTGATCCAAAAGCTAGAGTATTTTCGTTGGAATATTTTTTTCTTTTTTTTTCGAACGACAATTGGGAACGTTCTTTCTTTCTTTCTTAAATGTTTTCAATTGATATGGCCAGCCTAGTTAGCTTAGTTGGTAGTGCGTCTGCCTTGTAAGCGCTAGGCCGCGGGTTCGATTCCCGCCCGGGGCGGATTTTTGAGGCAAGTAGGTACATTTCAGGAACTTCTTCTTTTTCTTGGCCTTTTCCCCTGTAAAGACGGGGTCAGCGTTTTTCGTCAGCCTACTCAGCCTCTCAATCAGCCCTAACTAGGGCGATTGCTTTGGGCTGACATTTGGTTTTGGCTACAAATTTTACGAGTGGAAGCCTTTCACATCTTGTGTTGTCGCAGGCAGTCAGGTCGCAAGTGCCAATTTGATTGCATATAACAGATTCATTATATTGGGTAATTGGGATCCATTTTTTGGTTTTTGTTCTTCTTCTTCCTCCTCTTCTTCTCCTTCTTCTCTTTTTTTTCTTCTTCTTCTTTTTCTTATCAGTGCTTCCTCTAACTCTTTTCTTTTTTCTCTCAATGTTTTCATTGATTGTTGTTGTTGTTTTTTTTTTTTGTGTTTGGCAAGAGCTTTGTAATTTTGATCAAAACAAGGATCAATTCCCGATTCAAGAAGGAATCGCGAATCTATTATTTTAAATACTTCTCTGTATTTTATGTCCAAGTTGTCTAACTGTATATCTTTTTTTTTTTTTTGCAGGAGCTTCTATCACGCTTGTTTCAAATAGGTACCTTTTTGTATCAAAACACCTTTTTTAAAAAGGACCTACCAATCTTCACTTATTATCAAATATTTGAACATTATTATCAAATATCAAATTCACTAGTTTTACTATTATTTGAAATACTTCTCTGTCTTGATGCATGCCTCGGTAACTTAGTAAAGGTCCATATTGATGTATGTTCTCTGTTTTCAACTCTAACTTTTAACCTAATACCTATTCACTTAAGTATTATCAAATATTTAAACATTATTATCGAATTTCGCTAGTTTTACTAGATATTATTTGAACTTTTTTATTTCCAAACTCTAATCTCTTTATTGTTTGTTTTTTGTTTCGCAGGAGCTGCTATCGCGCTTGTTTCAAGTGTTTGATCAGGATAAAGATCAGCTTCTAGTGCAAGAAGATTGGATTGAATATCTCAAGGAGCGTCTCATGTAAGTTACTTCATATTCTTTTAATGATAATAATTTGATTTTTAGCTTTTGGGATTGGGATGTACCTATGATGTATGGAAAACGTATACTACTTCACTGTATGTTAAAGGATAAAATTTATTAATTAATTTGTTACATTATAAAGAAGGACTAGTTCCACCTGTGAGGGGACCGAGTCATCAATCAAGTGGAATTTGATTTATTTGTACTATATTATTTTACAATTTCTTCACATTCTTTTTACTTTCTAGAGAAAAAATGTTAAATTATTATCGGGGGCACGGTTGGTCCAGTGGTAACGCGCTTGCTTGCCATGCAGAAGGTCCCGGGTTCGAATCCCACCATCGACAAAAATTTGTCTCACAAACTGTCAATATCTTTTCTCAAACGTGGTAAGGAATACCTACATTATGTACATAGGTATGTAATTATGTAGGTATAATAGGTAGGTATTAGTCATTTTGATTCCGAGAAGATAAAACCTAACCTATCTTCAAGAACCTTCAGACTCTGAAGTTCAGAGTCATATCTAAGTACACTTGGGTGTAACAAAATCCAAGCAAATTGAGAACTTTTTTTTTTAAGAGGCTCGATAGAAGGAACAGTAACTGCTAAGGTCTTATCGTCCCGAAAGCCATCAGCAGTTCCGAGAACAAACCTTATCTGTTTCGAATAAAATCCGCCCCGGAAAGAATCGAACCCACGACCCAGCGCTTACAAGACAGACGCGCTACTCTCCAAACTATAAATTAGGCTGGCAACGGAACTTTTTCAACATCATCCATTTTTTACCCCTTTTAGGCGCCTTAACTATGCGTTAAAAGATGTCGTTCACGCTTGGTCTCCCTCTTCGCGAAGTGGGGGGGACTAGGTCCCAATTTTTTGCACTCAAGTATAACTTTTTTTGATTGGCCGGATACCTTATCACCCTCTACCGCCTACCCTTCACGGATTGACCTGGGGACCTCCAGTGTTATAAAACCTTAAAACCTGCGAGCAATTCACAAAACGAGGAGATAAAAAAAAAAAAAACCTCATTCAAAACTGGGTGGTAATGACTTGTCAAGAGAAATGGAACATATTTTGCAGAGTGTGTTACTTTATGCTACATAGAGATTTAATAAATGATTTATTTAAATTAAATAATGGTTTGGTCATCTATAATAGGAGATACCATATTGAGAGGAGAGACCGTACGGTAGGTATATGATTATGTGCAATCTAATAAATGATTTATTTATAGGGTGTCCAACTGAATTTATTTTATTTTTTTAAGAGGTTTGACAGAGGAAACTGTAACTGCTTAGGTCTTATCGTCCCCAAATCGAAGAGAGAAGGAAGACAGGATAGGACCCACTCCTATCATAGGAGAAAGCCAGCCGTTCTGAGAATGAATGTTATACGTTCAGGATAAAATCCGCCCGGGCGGGAATCGAACCCGCGGCCTAGCGTTTACAAGGCAGACGCGCTATCAACCAAGCTATAACTAGGCTGGAGCACCAGAA
The DNA here is from genome assembly GCF_000475195.1 of Diaphorina citri. Lineage (NCBI taxonomy): Eukaryota > Metazoa > Arthropoda > Insecta > Hemiptera > Psyllidae > Diaphorina > Diaphorina citri. The sequence continues at coordinate 123,902 of NW_007377653.1, forward strand.
AGTGATCAGTAGAAATATTTGCAATCGACATAAAAGTTCTTTTTCTTCTTCTTCTTCTTCTTCTTCTTCTTCTTCTTCTTCTTCTTCTCTTTCTTCTTCTTCTCCTCCTTCTTCTTCTGTTTTGTCATGGTGGACTTTGAACTGTTGGAATTCTCTCCCCATGACGTGTTATTCTAGCATTTGATTGGTTGGTCACACTTTGAACCTTGCCAGCAAAGAATTTCAACCTAAATGATTCAGACTATACTGTCTCTACTACTATTACTTATATCGACATTGTGTTTACTTTAGATTAGTTACCACAAGGACGCAGCGACGTGATTGGCTGATCGAATCGACTTGGCTATGCCATAGACCGAACGGCTCTCTCTCTCTCTCTCTCTCTCTCTCTCTCTCGTGTTCTTTTCTTATCGAAAAACTTTTCAAGGTGTTTGCCGTTGATTGGACCTAAGATCAGCATAATATGTATGTAGGTATCTATGTATTTATATTATGTATTTACTTATGTACTGGTTATCAGCATATGTTTGTATATCTATGTATCTACCCCAGTTATGTTGCTTACTGCTCTAGATAAAACTAAATATCTTGTTATAATATGGTTTGTAATATGCTCCAAGTTTTTATCCGTACAATAGATAGGTATGTATAGTATATGTATAATATGTATGACGTGTTAGTATGTATAGGTAAATAACTGGCTTTATCAAGATAGGGTAGGTTGGAGTTGGGGTAAGTGTGACCACTACAAATATAGACCCCCTAAAAGATTTTCGCTAGCCTGGTTACTGGTTAGCTTTTATTCTCATTTATTTGAGAATTTGACCACATAATAATGGAGCTCTAAGGGTTAGGTGGTAGAAAACACCTCCGGCGTTAACCTCGCCTGGTGGTTACTTTCCACTCAAGAGTCATTATCATTATTATAATACACCATTATCATTATTATCATTATCATTATTATAATACATTATCATTATTATAATACACCATTATCATTATTATAATACACCATTATCATTATTATAATACACCATTATCATTATTATAATACACCATTATCATTATTATAATACACCATTATCATTATTATAATACACCATTATCATTATTATAATACACCATTATCATTATTATAATACACCATTATCATTATTATAATACACCATTATCATTATTATAATACACCATTATCATTATTATAATACACCATTATCATTATTATAATACACCATTATCATTATTATAATACACCATTATCATTATTATAATACACCATTATCATTATTATAATACACCATTATCATTATTATAATACACCATTATCATTATTATAATACACCATTATCATTATTATAATACACCATTATCATTATTATAATACACCATTATCATTATTATAATACACCATTATCATTATTATAATACACCATTATCATTATTATAATACACCATTATCATTATTATAATACACCATTATCATTATTATAATACACCATTATCATTATTATAATACACCATTATCATTATTATAATACACCATTATCATTATTATAATACACCATTATCATTATTATAATACACCATTATCATTATTATAATACACCATTATCATTATTATAATACACCATTATCATTATTATAATACACCATTATCATTATTATAATACACCATTATCATTATTATAATACACCATTATCATTATTATAATACACCATTATCATTATTATAATACACCATTATCATTATTATAATACACCATTATCATTATTATAATACACCATTATCATTATTATAATACACCATTATCATTATTATAATACACCATTATCATTATTATAATACACCATTATCATTATTATAATACACCATTATCATTATTATAATACACCATTATCATTATTATAATACACCATTATCATTATTATAATACACCATTATCATTATTATAATACACCATTATCATTATTATAATACACCATTATCATTATTATAATACACCATTATCATTATTATAATACACCATTATCATTAACGTCCGTAATCCACTCCAGTCAAGTGAAGACCATGTCCAGAAATATGTACTTTGTATTATTATTTTTATAGGAGTTTGAGAGAGGGGACTGTAAAAACGGAGGTCTTATCGTCCCGAAATTGAAGAGAAGACGTACAGGATAGGAGAAAAAGGGCTGAAAATGATAACCTCCTCCTCCTTCTTCTTCTTCTTCTTCTTCTTCTTTTAATTCTTCTTTTTTTTTTCTTCCCCTTCTCCTAATTCTTCTTCTTCTTTTTCTACTTCTTCTTCTCCTCTTCCTTCTTCTTCTACTTCTTTTAATTCTTCTTTTTCTTCTTCCCCTTCTCCTAATTCTTCTTTTTCGTCTTCTTCTTCTTCTTCTTCTTCTTCTTCTTCTTCTTCTTCTCCTCCTCCTCCTCCTCCTACTTCTTCTTCTTTTAATTCTCCTTTTTCTTCTTCCTCTTCTTCTCCTTTATTTCCTCTTCTTCTTCTTCTCCTCCTCCTACTTCTTCTTCTTTTAATTCTTCTTTTTCTTCTTCCTCTTCTTCTCCTTTATTTCCTCTTCTTCTTCTTCTTCCCCTTCTCCTCCTCTTCCTTCTTCCTTCTTTAATTAAATAAGTACCAATAACCAGAGACTATATGTAGACTATTATTTATGTGATTGGTGCTCGAAAATCATTCGGTTTCAAGATTCAAGACCTGTCATCGAGTTAACAACTACCATGTACGCCAAACTATAACTACAGTAGAACCTCGATTATTTCAACTAATTGGGACAGGGGGTGGTTGATATGATCACTTTCTATGATCTTTTCCTCTGATAACATAGGATATTCTTTGAAAGATGAATCGCTTTTTACAGAACAGTTTTTTGTCTCTCCTGAAAAATTACATTTTTGGACTAACCCCCTTTTTACAATCAGCGATTCGGATATCCTTTGAAAGATCCGAATAATAGAAATTTGAAATCATTGAAGTTGAATTAATCGAGGTTCTACTGTATATGGTTACTACGCCAACCAACTGCCCAGTATATCTATTATCTAATGACAATCTGTCAGTTATACCATGACAATCAATTGCCACTGATCCCATTTTTCTCACACCGATCTTGGAGCGAGATCATAATTATATCACTTGTCTGTGGATTTTATTAGCCTGGCCATATCCATGCGGATAAATTATTAGACAGAGCATATCAGCCAGAGGAATTAGCCCGTTGTGGGCAGGACACATGGTTAAAAATATTGGACCGATTGCAATACTTTCATTAGGTACTTATAGCTCGCTATACTGTAGTAATAAAAAGTAAAAATAAATAAATAAAAAGAGGTTTGATAGAGGGAACTGTAACGTCTTATCGTCCCGAAATCGAAGAGAGAAGGAGGGACAGGATAGGAGAAAGCCAGTCGTTCCGAGAACGAACATTGTCCGTTCAGGATAAAATCCGCCCCGGGCTGGACTTGCACCCGCGGCCTAGCGCTTACGAGGCAGACGCGTTACCTAAGCTAACTAGGCTGGCTGTGCTTGAAATAACAAAGCAACTTTTTCTCCAGCAAACCGGCTCAGCGAGAGCAGCCGTTCCGAGAGCAAACCTTATCTAAGACCGGTCATTCACAATCAGGTTTCAGGTAGGTACACCTGTCAGGTCTACCTGATAGAGAATGGTCGGCCTAGGTCGGCTCACCGAGCGAAAATTTAACCTAGCGCTTACAAGGCAGACGCGCTATCAACCAAACTAACTAGGCTGGTCATGGCAATGAAACAACTGCTACATTAGACGCTTGTGCTCTGTGTCGCAGCATGCCCGTCTCGTAGTATGCCCCTCATCAGATGGGCGATATGAAACGAAGTTTCTGATTAAAATTTTACTGGGTGGCATTAGTTTTCTCCGTTAACGCAACGGGTTAAGGTTAGACTTACTTTTTTTGGACACTCGTTGCTATCTTGAAAGCCCAGAAGAGGTTAGGTCGTAGAACAGCCGCGGTAGACAGTAATAGTTAGTACACAGAGTAGGAGGAAGACCTGACTATGAATATTTTATATTTATCTAACTTTAAAACCCATGAGAGCCGAGGCCTACATTAAAGTCACACCAAACTGGACCAAACCCTTCGGGGGTTTGTCTATTAGTTAGAAAACAAAATTTCCTACTATTTTCAATATTATATGACTTATTTACTCAATACCGGTCCGGAGTTAGAAGTGGTTAAATTTCAGAAATATTCAATGGAGAAAAAAAATCGGCTCTTATGGGTTAACTAGACCATAAAAGGAATATTCCTACCAAATTTCAGCTTTCTAGGTGTTGTGGTTCTCGAGATAGAGCGATCAGTGTGGAACTGTGAAATGTGAATGGATCTTGTTCTTATAGTATAAGATTTCCAGTGATACCAGATTGGTTTTGAGTTGAGTGAAATTGGTTTGAGGTTGATAGTTTCATCTAATAGGGTGGAGGCTACGCACCTCTCTAGTAAACGCTAGGTCGCGGGTTTGATTCCCACCCAAGCCAAACTTTATGCTGAACAGAAAAGGTTTGTTCTCGGAACGGCTGGCTTTCTCCTATCCTGTATAACCATTCCGGCAGCCCGAGTCCGGGAAATGATCCTTCCAAGATCAAAGGCCAGTTGAAACCTTTCTAAATATCCTATACTTTTCGAATTCAGGTTATTCAGGACCATATGACCTCTCTATTGTTATTGTTCCCTCTATCAAATTTCAAGCTATCTTGCTATACTCAAGCAAGAAAGAACTAAATTCCAGAGGCTTTCCAGATCTAGAACTACAGTTTGACTTGACTCAACTGCAAATCGGACATAATCGAAAGTAGAAAATATGCCCGGCACCTGAGTCACCCGACCACCAGTGACCGTTGCGTAACACAAGTGATCACCGACTGTGCAGCCACAAGATAGGAATCGGTTGAAATAAATTTGTAGAAAAAAATTCCACGAGAAAAAAATTGAAAACAGAAGACAAAAAAAAAAAAAAAATCTACCACCCAATCAGTTGAATTTTGTGTAATCAGTTTTTTAGGTATACCCCAAAAAAATCTACCACTTCCACATAACTCACTCGTAAATAATCTTCTTACTTTCTATTACCTTTACGTATAGGGAACCTATACAAGGTAATGAGAAAGTATTGCAATTGGTCCAAATTTTTTGAAGAGGTTTGATAGAGGGATCTGTAACAACGGAGGTGTTATTGTAATGAAAAATGGAAGAGAGAAGGAAGACAAGATATTGGGAGAAAGCCAGCCGTTCCGAGAACGAACCTTATCTGTTTAGGATAAAGTTCGTCTCGGGCGGGAATCGAACTGTATGTCAGAGGACACTGTTTGCACGGTCAAACAAAAGACTTGGATGCCATTTTGCTTACCCAGTGGAAAAATGGCTTAACATGTATGATATACAAATCTCGCAAGTTTTAAGTCCATCTTCCCAGTTTGACCCAAACACAGAGCTCTCAATTTAAATAAATGAAAAACGTGTTTCTAATCGCCTGAAATTAGAGGTTTCGATTCTGAGACGACGCACATTTTTCAAACAGTGTGCTACCAGCTACCAGGTACCTACCTAGAGGTAGTTATATTTTCTCAAAAATTCTCAAAGATTAGTTCACAAATCACAAATATTCACAGCATATATATTTTTACAAGGTCCCAAATTTCCTCAAAGATTAATTCACAGACGACATTCACAGACATATTTCTTACAAATTCCCCAAGATTACTTCACAAATATTTCACAGTGCTGCTACCTACAGAGGCAGCGATTCCCATTTCAAATCTCATTCTCATATGCAAGGAAGATATCTGCTAGAGGCCAGTTTTAAGTTGTGATTATCAGTGATCAGACTATCTGAGGCATAATTAATCTCCCCAAAGTAAAAAGAAAGGAATAAACATGTAAACAGACTTTTTTTTAATCTTCTCTTCATTTTGTAAAAAGTTCTTTTTGTATACAGGATGGGCTGTGTTGTGGAACTTGTGGCGCATTTTCAGGGTGTTTTAATTTGAAGAGATGGTACTTGTGCAGAAGTCACGTCAGTGGAAGATTGCTACCTATCAAAGGAACTGGCACAAACCATTCATCACTTATCATCATCATAATCTATTATCATCATTATTATTATTATTATTATTATTATTATTATTATTATTATTATTATTATTATTATTATTATTATTACTTAGCGTGTAAATAAATAAATAAAATATCGAAATATGGAATTGTAAATACTTTTCCATACTTTGGTGATTTAGGGCACTGGTGGTACGCGAAGAGATTTTTGAAAACCCAGATCCAATTTCTATGATTTGTCTCCTTAAATGCGAAAAACAAATCTGGCAACCCTAGTCGGGAGAGTAAAAATCTACAATCAATGCACCAAACATTGTGAGATTGTGACATCGTACTTTGATTAACACAAGAATTTCGCCTGAGGCGCTAAAATTTATTTATTTACCTAACCTCCAAACCAAACATAATTGATGTTTGGTGGTACGCCAAAAGAACCTTGAGGTGTCAGGTGGTACGGGGTACGCAGTACCCAAATGTTTGGAACCCCTGCACTAGGACAGTGTCTACTTGGATGTCCACTATAATGTATGTCCACTAGGAAGATTAACGGTTAGGTTATTTCACTATGAATCACCCGTGGCACAATTGCTGCTGACAATGTGCATCGGATCAGTCGTGGTGCTCCGCCAAGAGGGGAAAATCGGTGGGAACGTCAAGCAACTTTCCTAAAGCCCCCCACTTATGCTTGAACTGCCTAAAGGTGGGGGAGTGGTGGGTTCCAAAATCTGTGTTTCCACTTAGAAATAATCGAAGATTTTTTTTTTTTTTTTAAAGATGACTGTTTCCCTCATCCTTAATTCCTTACTCTTGCTTTCAGAGTCTGGAAAAGACGCTAGAATTTTGGTGATTTCACTGCTAAGGTGCTAATTCGAACTTCACAGATTAGAAGACGGGTCATGTTCCGAGTAGCAGCTCTACTGAGTCTCATGCTTGTCAGAAATGTCGTTCCCCTATTGATAAGTTCACTGATAGAAGAAAAACTTCTGATAGAAGAATAATACCACGATTGACAGAAAAAGTTATAAAGTATAAACACATGAAATACCAAAGATCAAAAATCGCCCAGGCCAAAAAATCTCTCCGTACGGTCAGAGTGTGGCAACCCTGTAATAACATTTTGTAAAAGTATTTAAACTTTTTTTTTTTTTTTTTTTTTTTTTTTTTTTTCAGAATCGTGCATACAAAATATTCTTCCAAAAAAACAAGTTCCTGGTTACACGAAGCTTAGCTTTACCATATTATACCGGACTCATTGAAGATTTCAGGAGTTCCTCAAATAACATATTCATTCTGCTTTTGGTCTGGCTAGGAATTTAAATCGTGCTACCTTGTAGCTCGCTAACTTCTACTTCTATTGCTAAGTCACCATCTCTATTGGTTTCTGAAATGGTCAAATAGTCGAAATTCCCTACCCTACCCTATGTGAGGCATAGCAGTCCTATTATTTTGTCTTGGAATACCTGAGGCAAAGAGTTAAACTGACCCTACCATGTAGGAATTTCTCCGTTTTTATGAGAAATTCTGAAATACCTACCTACCTACCTCAGCTCAGATATCTTTGTTTGGGCTCCTGTTTGTTTTTTTTTTTTTTTTTTTTTTGTTTAACCCCAAAATGGAAATTTTTTGAGGGGGAATTTTAATTTTTCCCCTAGTTTTTTTTTTACGACTTTTCCGAAATTTTCTTTCGCCAAACGATGTAAACCGCCGTTTTGCATATTGCCTTATGGTCAGTCAGCTAATTTTCGCACTCCTTATGGCCAATCAGTTGAATTTTGTGTAATCAGTTTTTTAGGTATACCCGAAATTAAGTAGATATGTCTTTGTTTAGTGCGGTTTACTTCGGCCCGACGTGGGTTTTTGTTTCTAGGTAGATATGTACTGCTATTTAGAAATGTTTGAAGAAGAGGAATGAGGCACAGAAGATAGAATCATTTGAAGAATTAAGACGAAGAACAATGGAGACAACGGCTTCTGTATTTAGCTTGACCGAGCAAAGAAATGTAAATTCCTTTACAATGTATTCCTTCAAAAACGGTGAAATGGAGGACTTCTTTACACGAACTAGTTTACCTACATTCACATAAATTTTCTAAAGTTTGGGGGCACGGTTGGTCCAGTGGTAACGCGCTTGCTTGCCATGCAGAAGGTCCCGGGTTCGAATCCGACCATCGACAAAAATTTGTACACAGTGAACAAGGTATTGAACTAAAAATACCCTTACTTCTGTCAAACATGTATGAGAGCGAACTCAAAGGAGGAGCCATTTTTGTAAATCCGAGGTTCAATGAGAACCCTGCATTCCTTGCAATCTATGTTGTTTTTTTTTTAGAAGAGGTTTGATAGAGGGAACTGGAACAAGCGGAGGTCTTATCATCCAAGAATCGAAGTGAGCAGGCCAGGATCTAGGTGAAATCCAGACGTTCCGAGAACGAGCCTTGTCTCTTCAGGATAAACTTTTTTTGGGTGCAATAGTCCTACACACTGGACTCAGCACACAGGAATTTCGTTAGAAAAGACCCTCACTTAATGTAATGTAGGATAAACTTTGCCCCGCTTGGGAATCGAACCCGCGACCCAGCGCTTACAAGGCTGTGCTGTGCTACCCCTCCAAGCTAACTAGGCTGGCGTAGAGAAAACTAAGAAAAATCATCGAGTTCAAACTTAGAACTCTCTTGGTTCAACTACGAAGGTTATTTAGAAGTCTTAGAAGAAAGAATTTACTGTGGAACCGGATATTAAACCCGAAATCTTGTGGTTATCTTCCAATGCTGCTAGGCCCAGAGGTTCTCAAACTGGGGGGCTCGGAGATAATTCGGGGGGGGGGGGGGGGGGGGTAGGTGGGTATTAGTCATTTTGATTCTGAGAAGATAATAAAACTTACCCTCTCTTCAAGAACCTTCAGAGTCATATCTACACTCGGATGTAACAAAATCGAAGCAAATTGAGAACTTTTTTTTTTAAAGAGGCTTGATAGAAGCAACAGTAACTGCGAAGGTCTTATCGTCCCGAAAGCCATCAGTTCCGAGAACAAACCTTATCTGTTTAGAATAAAATCCGCCCCGGAAAGAATCGAACCCACGACCCAGCGCTTACAAGATAGACGCGCTACTCTCCAAACTACAAATTAGGCTGGCAACGGAACTTTTTCAACATCATCCATTTTTTACCCCCTTTAGGCGCTTTGACTATGCGTTAAAAGATGTCGTTCGTGCTTGGTCTCCCTCTTCGCGAAGTGGGGGGGGACTAGGTCCAATTTTTTTGCACTCAAGTATAACTTTTTTTGATTGGCCAGATACCTTATCACCCTCTACCGCCTACCCTTCACGGATTGACCTGGGGACCTCCACTGTTATAAAACCTTAAAACCTGCGAGCAATTCACAAAACGAGGAGATAAAAAAAAAAAAAAAAAAAAAAAAAAACCTTTAAAAATCAGTGGGGGATGTTTGCACAGTCAGTGGGGGATGGTTGCACAGTCAGTGGGGGATGTTTGCACAGTCAGTGGGGGATGTTTGCACTGAGAAAAAAATCGTAGGATATTACAAGTTAGGGTGGAAGAACTCTATTAGTATCGGGTTACTTCCCTGATTTAGGTTGTTGGAATGCTATATATTCTAGTGTCGAGCTTCCCGACAAAGAGTTCACTATTAAAGTTCCGGAACCCAGTCACTTGATTGGGCTTACGGCATCCTAGTTTTTTTCTCAGTGTAAGCCGTTCCGAGAGCGAACCTTGACTGCTGTTGGACTCCTAACCCTAGCCCTTACGAGAGAGAGGCTCTACCCTCCAATAGAGGAGGAGAACTATCGATAGCACTATCGATAACTATTGATAGTTTTGACTATCGAACGCTATCGATAGTTGAGGCTTGACTATCGATAGTTTTTTTCTGCACATTTTTCGTTTGTTTTGGTCGTTACCAAAACTTTTACAACAGCAATTCGAAATCCTATACGTATAGGTAATAGATTATGTCTATTATTAAGATTTAGTATTTTAGTCCATTGCAGGGATTTCCAACTTTCATGTGTATGCGGGCCACATGCTATATTGGCAGGTACTTCGCGGGCCACATACACAGGGTAGGAGGCCTGTATTCAGGATTTTCTGGAGGGTGGGGGGTGGATGCTCCACATTTTCGGAGTCCCTCATAATAAAGTCCGATGGGGTCCACCCAAAAAGCTTCGCGGGCCACAAAAATGGGCTAGTGGGCCACATGTGGCCCGTGGGCCGCTAGTTGGAAACCGCTGGTGTATTATGATCTAGTCTATTGTGATGTCTGATTTGTCTGGTAGAGGTATCCACTAAATGACTCACCATATATTTACATCCATCACATGTCAGTGCCAGACTGACTCCCCACTGTGCTCTATTGTAAATATTGGTACTGTAAATTCATACAATATATCTACATGATTTATAATATATTGTCTGCTAATAGCTCCCATGGCGTAGTGGTCACTGCGCTCGCCTTGCACGCGGGAGACCCGGGTTCTGTTTGCCGTTGATTGGACCTAAGATCAGCATAATATGTATGTAGGTATCTATGTATTTATATTATGTATTTACTTATGTACTGGTTATCAGCATATGTTTGTATATCTATGTATCTACCCCAGTTATGTTGCTTACTGCTCTAGATAAAACTAAATATCTTGTTATAATATGGTTTGTAATATGCTCCAAGTTTTTATCCGTACAATAGATAGGTATGTATAGTATATAATATGCATGACGTGTTAGTATGTATAGGTAAATAACTGGCTTTATCAAGATAGGGTAGGTTGGAGTTGGGGTAAGTGTGACCACTACAAATATAGTATAATATGTATGACGTGTTAGTATGTATAGGTAAATAACTGGCTTTATCAAGATAGGGTAGGTTGGAGTTGGGGTAAGTGTGACCACTACAAATATAGACCCCCTAAAAGATTTTCGCTAGCCTGGTTACTGGTTAGCTTTTATTCTCATTTATTTGAGAATTTGACCACATAATAATGGAGCTCTAAGGGTTAGGTGGTAGAAAACACCTCCGGCGTTAACCTCGCCTAGCTTTTATTCTCATTCTCATTCTCATTTATTTGAGAATTTGACCACATAATAATGGAGCTCTAAGGGTTAGGTGGTAGAAAACACCTCCGGCGTTAACCTCGCCTGGTGGTTACTTTCCACTCAAGAGTCATTATCATTATTATAATACACCATTATCATTATTATCATTATCATTATTATCATTATCATTATTATAATACACCATTATCATTATTATCATTATCATTATTATAATACACCATTATCATTACTATAATACACCATTATCATTATTATAATACACCATTATCATTATTATAATACATTATCATTATTATAATACACCATTATCATTACTATAATACATTTTATCATTATTATAATACACCATTATCATTATTATAATACATTATCATTATTATAATACACCATTATCATTAGGTACTATAATACACCATTATCATTACTATAATACATTTTATCTTTATTATAATACACCATTATCATTATTATAATACACCATTATCATTATTATAATACACCTTTGGCGCTTTACCTTGCCCCCAACCTACCCTATGAACTTATAGAAAAATATCTTGAGCCACATCATCTCAAGTCTCAAGATTCTCCCCAACCTACCCTACGAACTTATAGAAAAATATCTTGAACCACAACATCTCAAGTCTCAAGATTCTACTCGGTACTCGGTTTATCTCAAACAACATTGTAGTTAATTTTTACGATATTGATTATTATATTGACAAGAGAAATAATAATAACAACGATTCATAATAATTGGTTTGATCCATTCTTAGAGTTGTGTAAAGTCCGATAGATCTCACAAGTGTTCAACACTTAATTTTGTTTCAGGGGCTTTCCCTTTGTAGGTATTGTTATTTTTATAGGGGTTTGAGAGAGGGGACTGTAAATATGAAGAATCGTTCCGAAATTGAAGAGAAGACGTACAGGATAGGAGAAAAAGGGCTGAAAATGATAACCTCCTCCTCCTCCTTCTTCTTCTTCTTCTTCTTCTTCTTCTTCTTTTAATTCTTCTTTTTCTTCTTCCCCTTCTCCTAATTCTTCTTTTTCGTCTTCTTCTTCTTTTAATTCTTCTTTTTCTTCTTCCTCTTCTTCTCCTTTATTTCCTCTTCTTCTCCTTTATTTCCTCTTCTTCTTCTTCTTCCCCTTCTCCTCCTCTTCCTTCTTCCTTCTTTAATTAAATAAGTACCAATAACTAGAGACTATATTATGTAGACTATTATTTATGTGATTGGTGCTCGAAAATCATCCGGTTTCAAGATTCAAGACCTGTCATCGAGTTAACAACTACCATGTACGCCACACTATAACTACAGTAGAACCTCGATTATTTCAACTAATTGGGACAGGGGGTAGTTGAAATGATCGAGATTGAAATGATCACTTTCTTTTCCTCTGACAATATAGGATATCCTTTGAAAGAGAGAAAAGAAAAACAATGGATTTTGGAGTTGAAATAATATAATAATAATAGGTTGTTGTTGTGGTTGTTGTTGGAATTGTTGTTGTTGTTGTTGTTATTGTTGGTGTTGTTGTTGTTTGGTGTTGTTGTCGTTGTAGCGGCTTCAGCTGTAACCGAATGGTGATGGCAGAAAGATCTGGCAGGGTCCGTGTGTCTATCTCGAGAACGGTAGAAGCTAGAAACTTGTAATTAGGTATGAAACCCTCAAATGTGATAAGGATGCAACACGAAACTTTTGATTGAGATCGGTGCAACGGTAACGGCGGTATTTCGAACGATTTTTGGCGATTTTCGGCACAATTCGATTGGATTAGAAAGTTTCGTATAAGCTTAGCCCATCTTTTGTAGCTATTTGTCCCTACACTTAAGCCTCGGAGTGGGCTTTTTGTGTATATGGACCATGGAGTTAACCTGATGACAAACTATAGTTCTGGACCTGGAATAACTTTCAGGGCTTACTGGCGTATGAAGTTAGGCAGAAGAAAGGATAAGGAAAGTCGTGTGATGCTCACACCAGATATTATTTTATTCCGATTATATTCACCATCACCGAAGTTAATCGCCAACCTGGTGGCTGGTGGGTTTATTTATCTTGGCTTTATTTATTGATCTGCCTCGGTAATGTACTAATAATAAAAGTAATAATTCTAATTTTAATAATACTTCTAATATTAATAATAGTAGGAACGGGTTTTCCAATACGGTTTATTAATTTCTATATGGAGAGTACTCGGAGTCTATCAATCTTTTTCTTCCCTTGAGATGGGCTCGAACCCTGATACGCCAGTGGTGTGGTGTGCCAACGGAAGCTCAGGTTCCAGATTCCCTTCCTCTCTACTGTTTTTTCCCCACTGTCTTTACTTACCACTTGAGGAGAAGAGTAGGGCCCGACGCACATTAGAATGGAGCAGTTGCAAATGGGTAAAAATTATAAATAAATGGTCGATTCCTATGTAAAAAGTTGGGAAAAATCCAAATCTGAGGTCAAATCTCCGAAAAAATATCTGTATTTTTTCGCTTCCCCGTCTGAAAATCTCATGACACGTCACTGGTATTATTATGCTGATATCATGGTATGATAGTATTCATGGTTTGTGATGGTGCTTGATCTATGAAGTCTAATTTATTCCTTATTATGAGTGTTTTCATTCAAGACGAATTTGGCCTTCTGATAATAATTCTAATTTTAATAATAATTCTAATATTAATAATGGTAGGAACGGGTTTTCCAATACGGTTTATTAATTTCTATATGTACATGGATAGTACTCGAATCTATCAATCTTTTTCTTCCCTTGAGATGGGCTCGAACCCTGATACGCCAGTGGTGTGGTGTGCTTAGGGAAGCTCAGGTTCCAGATTCCCTTCCTCTCTACTGTTTTTTCCCCACTGTCTTTACTTACCACTTGAGGAGAAGAGTAAGGCCCGATTTTGGCCTTCATGATTCGATCCTTATGTTTATGTTTGCACTTGACTGAGTAATTTATTGTAATTCAAATGATATGATATCCACACACACAAGTAGGAGGAAGACCTGACTATGAATATTTATCTCTTTAACTTTAAAACCCATGAGAGCCGAGGCCCACATTTTTTTTTTTTTTTTTTTTTCAAACTTTACAAAGGGAACTGTAACCCTTATGGTTTTTTTGTCCGCTTTTTTTTTTTTTTTTTTTACAGACTTGACAGAGGGAACTGTAACTGCTATGGTCTTATTGTCCCGAAATTGAAGAGAGAAGGAAGACAATATAGGAGAAAGCCAGCCGTTCCGAGAACGAACATTATCCCATCAGGATAATATTCGAACTCAGCGGGAATCGAACCCGCAGCCTAGCGCTTACAAGGCAGACGCACTACCAACTAAGCTAACTAGTCTGGCGAGAGGCCTACATTAAAGTCGCACCAAACCCTTCTCTCTTTTTCGCTAATATCTCAGTCGCTCCACGTCAGGGTACATCGAGAAATTGTCTATTAGATAGAAAAGAAAATTTCCTACTATTTTCAATATCATTTGACTTATTTACTCAGTACTGGTCCGGAGTTCAATGGAGAAAAAAAATCGGCTCTTATGGGTTAAATAGACCATAAAAGGAATATTCCTACCAAATTTCAGCTTTCTAGGTATTGTGGTTCTCGAGATAGAGCGATCAGTGTGTGAACTATGAACTGTGAATGGATCTTGTTCTTATAATATTTATAAGATTTCCAGTGATACCAGATTGGTTTTGAGTTGAGTGAAATTGGGTTGAGGTTGATAGTTAACTTAATAGGGTTGAGGCTATGCACCTGTCTAGTAAATGCTAGGTCGCGGGTTTTATTCCGACCCAGGACAAACTTTATGCTGAACAAATAAGATTTGGTCTCGGAACGGCTGGCTTTCTCCTATCCTGTATAACCATTCCGGCAGCCCGAGTCCGGGGAATGATCCTTCCAAGATCAAAGGGCTGTTGAAAGTTGAAACCTTTCTAAATATCCTATGCCAGCCTAGTTAGCTTAGTTGGTAGTGCGTCTGCCTTGTAAGCGCTAGGCCGCGGGTTCGATTCCCGCCCGATCTACATATTGAAATCGTACCCAGTTGGTCAGTAGGTTTATTATTTTTTTTTTAATTTATTTATTAGATTTAACATATTTTCAATAAGTAGAACAAAAGCACATAGTGCACATCTCAGAGGTTTTATATTGAGGTTTTACGGGTCCGTTCACATCGTCACATAAATTTCCTTCATCCCATCTTTTTTTTTTCTATATATCTTTTGTTTTTTTTTCCACTTAGCGCTTAGTTCTTTTTACCCCTCGTAAAAGTGTATTTTACCCCTCGGGGTGTAAATACCCCCAGGTTGGGAACCAATGGACTATCTCTATTGGTTTCTGAAATGGTCAAATAGTCGAAATTCCCTACCCTATGTGAAGAATAGCAGTCCTATTTGTCTTGAAACTTGGAATACCTGAGGCAAAGAGTTAAACTGACCCTACCATGTAGGAATTTCTCCGTTTTTATGAGAAATTCTGAAATACCTACCTCAGCTCAGACATCTTTGTTTGGGCTCCTGTTTGTTTTTTGTGTTTAACCACAACATGGAAATTTTTAGAGAGGAAATTTTAATTTTACCTCTAGATTCTCCGTTGTGAAATATTTCTGAAGGAATTAGGCAAAAGATGTCCTTCTTGTAGCTTTTTGACGATTGTTACAAAACATTTCTGAAGAAATGAAGTAGATAGTAGGTAGATATGTCTTTGTTTAGTGCGGTTTACTTCGGCCCGACATGGGTTTTTGTTTCTAGGTAGATATGTACTGCTATTTAGAAATGTTTGAAGAAGAGGAATGAGGCACAGAAGATAGAATCATTTGAAGTCTAGATTCTCTGTTGTGAAATATTTCTGAAGGAATTAGGCAAAAGATGTCCTTCTTGTAGCTTCTTGATGATTGTTACAAAATATTTCTGAAGAAATTAAGGGGTATACCTAAAAAACTGATTACACAAAATTCAACTGATTGGCCATAAGGAGTACGAAAATTAGCTGACTGACCATAAGGCAATATGTAAAACGACGGTTTACATCGTTTGGCGAAAGAAAATTTTGGAAAAGTCGTACCATTTTCCAGCAGTACAGGAAAAACCACTTTCGGGATCATAAAACTCAACTGATTGGCAATAAGGAGTACGATTCCTCTACTACTGGAAAATGGTACGACTTTTCCGTAACTTTGTATCAAGTGGTTTAAGATATTGGTAGATTGGTTCGATGGTCTTTACTTTCACCGTTGTCTGAATTTGCCAAGTGATTGGATACGGATTTTGGACAAGAACTCAGTTATAGGGGTCGAGTGGATTGGAACACATCACATGCCTTCATTTGACTCCATTTGTCAAGGGTCTAGGTGTACCTTGCCCTTGGGATTAATTTATTTCTTCTGAAAATAACTTTTAATCAAGAAAGGACATGGATTTCGAGTTCTGGGAATTAATCGACCCTGGGAATTTTTGCGCCTACACTCAAACAATTATTGGCGTTGAAAACAATCCAAAGCCAGCCTAGTTAGCTTAGTTGGTAGTGCGTCTGCCTTGTAAGCGCTAGGCCGCGGGTTCTATTCCCGCCCGGGGTGGATTTCATCCTGATGGTATAATGTTCGTTCTCGGAACGGCTGGCTTTCTCCTATCCTGTCTTCCTTCTCTCTTCGATTTCAGGACGATGCCTGGCCGAGCAAAGAAATGTAAATTCCTTCAAAAATGGTGAAATGGAGGACCAGTTTACCTACATTCACATAAATTTTCACGGGGGCACGGTTGGTCCAGTGGTAACGCGCTAGCTTGCCATGCAGAAGGTCCCGGGTTCGAATCCCACCATCGACAAAAAATTGTACTCGTTTTTCGATTGCAAATATTTCAACGGGTTACTTTCTGGTGTTCTCGTGTTGACCCAGCACCTAAATGGGAAGTATTGTGTCTCTTCTCGCCCATCTGATGAGAGGCATACTACGGGATGGGCATGCTACGACACAGGCCACATGCGTCTAATGTAGCAGTTGTTTCGTTGCTACGAAATAAAAACGGCGGTGGAACACTCATCTTTTAAAACAAACTAAACTTTCTAAAGTTTAAACAAAGCTGGGTTCACAGTCCACACAGATGTTGACGAAAGTAATGTGTCGAGCGTCCTGATATACCTAGAGTTCCATATTCAACTGTCAAATAAAGTGATGCAATCTAAACTTTCTAAAGTTTAAACAAAGCTGGGTTCACTGTCCACACAGATGTTGACGAAAGTAATGTGTCGAGCGTCCTGATATACCTAGAGTTCCATATTCAACTGTCAAATAAAGTGATGCAATATTAAACTGTTGATATAAAGGGACCACATGTCCTAATTCGACAGTCTAAATAAAGCACTAATATTAGAGTGCCGGTACCCAGTCACTCGGTTCCGGCACTCTAGTTTTTCTCTTCGTGCAGCAGGCCAAACCAGCAGACACTTCAGGTCCCAAAGTTCCAATCTCTAATGAAAATTTATCGACACCTGTCCGGCGGCAATTATATATTAGACTAAGTAACGACCCACCAGTGGCGTAGCGTGGTCTAAATTCAAGTGTAGGGCGTGTTGGGCTCATGCACAGGTCTACCAGAGCAGGCCAAACCAGCAGACACTTCAGGTCCCAAAGTTCCAATCTCTAATGTAAAAAATGTAAATGCAATTTCTTTGTTATTATGTCACAACTTTGGTGCTCACTGCAGCACTGTAGGATTTTTCCCACTACATATCTCAATAATCCTAACAACCAATGTTTACCTACCATGCTGGCACCGGTCGCTATGCGCATTTACAGACCCACCCATGCTGTATCTGTAATTCTGTATCGGTGACAAGGAGAACTAAAATTGAAAGTTCAAACCGCTGGGAACGATATGCTATACGTTATGGAACTAATGCCACCAGGAACGGAACGAGAGGACTTGAAGGGTTTGCAGAAGTCCTGTGCTGCGCTGAGTTTACTACTTTACAGTTTAATCGTGTGTCCATACATAGTCGAGGTGAATCTATAATTTTGAGGCAGTGTGGACGGTTCAGTCGACATCGTTCGACGAGGTGAATCTATGATTTCAAGGCAGTGTGGACGGTTCAGTCGACATCATCGTTCGATGTCCGGTCAATCATGTGTGGACAGGACACTAGAGATGGGCGATATATATCGATATTTTGAAATATCGATACTTTGATTCGATATTCCCATCTCTAGTGGACACACATTTCGGCTCAAAAGAGAGTGAAGCGGAGAGCATAGCGCATAGAGTAGCTAGAGGAAAGCGATGAGTTTAAGCCGCATGTAGAGCAGAAAGTTCTACGCGCTATGCACCACTCAGAATTGAGTCTACGTAGCTTCTTCTACCCTCTGATCAGGTCATCTTGATCAGGCAACAGTGTCGACACTTTTTTTACCATTCCTCCAAAATCCTTTGATCTCAACTATTTCATGCCGGTTCTGTCCAACTAACTGTACTTGAATAGGTTGAATGCTACTGGATGCCAGTGATGTTTACATGAGGCCAATAGCTGAACTCTCTACTGGCCTCTTCTAATCCAGCCATAATGAAAACGGGTCTCCCGTTTCTCGTACCTTCGTGCCTGGTGTGTGTCCAATATTAATTGTTTTATCTGCCCAACAAGTGGCGTGTCATAATAAACAATAAACTCAGCTATGTCTCACCGAGAGAGACCTTATCCTGAGAGATTGTGTTGACAATCTAAATGAGAAATGGTTTGGGTATAGCTATAAATGAGTAATGGTTATATCTATACAATTGGTTTAGGTATATAAATACCAGGGGTGCCCAACCTTTTCAGAGGAAGATACTTACTTTCCGACTCCGGATCACCATTATAACCTGCCTCGGTGGCGTAGTGGTCAAGACGCTCGCCTGGTAAACAGGAGGGCGTGGGTTCGATCCCAGCCGAGGCATGGAATTTTATCCTCATTTATTTGAGATTTTGATTACATAGTAATGGAGCTCTAAGGGTTAGGTGGTAGAGAACGCCTCCGGCGTTAACCTCACCTAGTGGTTACCTTCCACTCAAGAGTCTATTATTATTGTCAAGGTGTTTAGATCTTGTTCATCCAGTGTCTAGTCACTGCAACTGCTTTGTCGTTTGCGACTTGCAGATCTTCCATGGTGCAAGTTTCAGGGAGGTCAGGGCTCGGAAAGTAAGAGGAAGCTCGACTTGAATTTTCAGTACAGTCTTGCGATCGACTTACTAACTCTGAAAGACTGGACTCTGAATTTGGTCCACAAGTTTGGAGTAATCGGGTGTGTAAGAAGATATTGTCAGGTTCAAACAGTGCTGGGTGTGCTGGTCGCAATCGACTTGAAATCAATCCGCGATCAACCGGTTGGGCAGCCCTGATCGATACAATTGATGATTCTCATGAAAAATATAACTGTCCAAATGTATTTTTTTCGTAAAGATCGTCAAAAATAATAAATAATCCGAAAAGATTTTTTTTAAAAAAAGTATTTCTTCTCTGAGAAATTCGTCCCCAAAGTGTGCGCGGGAAAAATAATGAGATTCAAATTTTTAAAGCGTAGGGACGCTTGGCAACATTGCGTGGGACGTAACCAACCATGAAAAAAGAAATTCTTCTGGCTCTTGCTAATCTGATCACATCGTTTTCTTTGGTTGTTGCGTTTTGTATCTGCTAATTTGGCTGTTTTTCTGAGTATCCTGTGGGGGTGTAGTGGTCAAGGCGCTCGACTGGTTAACAGGAAGGCGTGGGTTCAATCCCAGCCGAGGTATGGAATTGTATCCTCAATAAAAATACTCATTTCATTAGCGTATAGGTAAACTTGTAATTTGATTTCTATTTTATTTTTATTTAATTTTTTATTTTTCATTTTTGTATGTTTTTTTTTTCTTTTGTATTGTTAGCATTCAGTTTTTTTTTTTATTGTAATAAATGGGACGTTGTCCCGTAAAATTTTGTAAAAAAAAAAAAAAAAAAAAAAAAAAAAAAAAAAATTTAAAAAAAAAAAAAATAAAATTTCTCCAAGATTTTAGCGTTTGGAACAAAATATTTTTGTCCAGATCATTCAAATAGGTTAAATGTTGAAAATAATTGTCCAAATGGTTAAGAGCCAACCAGAGTTTAAACTATGCCAACTTTACTCATTTACGTATGAGTACTACTTATTACGTATAGGTACCTAACTACAACTAGGTATTTATTATAAGAGTAGGTTCTAAAATACCTGCCTCGGTGGCGTAGTGGTCAAGACGCTCGCCTGGTAAACAGGAGGGCGTGGGTTCGATCCCAGCCGAGGCATGGAATTTTATCCTCATTTATTTGAGAGTGTGACCACATAATAATGGAGCTCTAAGGGTTAGGTGGTAGAGAACGCCTCCGGCGTTAACCTCACCTAGTGGTTATGGTTACCTTCCACTCAAGAGTCTATTATTATTATTGTCAAGTTGTTTAGATCTTGTTCGTCCAGTACCTAGTCACTGCAACTGCTTTGTCGTTTGCGACTTGCAGATCTTCCATGGTGCAAGTTTCAGGGATGTCAGGACTCGGAAAGTAAGTAAGAGGAAGATCGACTTGAATTTTCAGTACAGTCTTGCGATCAACTTACTAACTCCAACTGTACCATTCCTGCTCCGTCCTCACACTCAATCAATCTCAACTTACTAACTCTGAAAGACTTGACTCTGAATTTGGTCCACAAGTTTGGAGCTTTGGAGCAATCGGGTGTGTAAGATGATATTGCCAGGTTCAAACACTGCTGGGTGTGCTGGTCGCAATCGACTTGAAATCAATCCGCGATCGACCAGTTGGGCAGCCCTGATCGATACAATTGGTTTGGGTAGAAGTGTTCATATTTCTTTTGTTAAATTGTTATCGCGGGAGGGCGTGGTTTTGGTAACTTTGTATCAAGTGGTTTAAGATATTGGTAGATTGGTTCGATGGTCTTTACTTTCACCGTTGTCTGAATTTGCCAAGTGATTGGATATGGATTTTGGACAAGAACTCATTTGTAGGGGTCGAGTGGATTGGAACACATCACATGCCTTCATTTGACTCCATTTGTCAAGGGTCTAGGTTTAGCTTGCCCTTGGGATCAATTTATTCCCTCTGAAATCTGAAAATAACTTTTAATCAAGAAAGGACATGGATTTTGAGTTCTGGGAATTAATCGACCCTGGGAATTTTTGCGCCTACACTCAAACAATAGATCAGTAATTGTTGCGCTTACTTGGGTGATGTTTCAAAGTCATAGGGCAGGAAAAATGAGGACCAACGGAATTTTTCTTTTTCTTCTACGACTTCTAGTTTTACACCCAGTGCAAAGTTGATATTGAAAGCTCAAAAAAAAATTCAATAGTCAACCTTTCTGTAGAAATAATTACTTTTCGCTGATTTAACCTCGAGCCCCAACTTTATCTTTATTTCATTTCAGAATATTTATACTTATTTTAATTTTCTCAAGTATTTAGCACACGATTTCAATCTGAAAGACCTCTTTATTCATGAAATTCTTACCCAGCAATGTCTATTTGCTCTACGTTAAGCTATCACAAAGTTGATTTCTTTAAGCTCCTAGAGGTTACTTCTCGCTCCCGTAGGCGTTGACGTCATAATTCATGACTCCCGCTTCGTTTGTTTGTGCGCAAGCGTTTCTGGGCATTTTGACGTGAAATCTGACGTCACAACTCTTTGAACTAGAACGGCAATTAAAAATTGAATTTTCGACCTTTTAAAGTTACTTTTTCCGAGTTTTGACCTCAGATTCGGATTTTTCACAACTTTTTACGTAGGAATCGACCTTTTATTAATAATATTTTCCCAATTGCAACTGCCCCATTATTGGCGTTGAAAACAATCCAATGATTGCTTCTTGTTTATCCCTGGAATTCCTCATGTTGGCCACTTAGTATCCAAGAAGTATGATTTAGTCCAAATCTGTGGTCGAGTGGTCAAGAGCACTGACTCTCAAACCGGAGATGCTGGGTTCGAATTCCGACCAGGACAGAAATTTTCTAAACAAACTTTTCTGTGGATAGGCATGGATGTAAAAGAATGTGCCTTGAAGTATTGCAAATGAGGCGCCGAAGTATAATCTAAGACACAGACTACACGAGATTCATGTAGTACCTGGTTGTTTATTTGGTACGAAATAAAAACACTTTTTTACTTTCCTTATCCTATAACAATTATTGGCGTTGAAAACAATCCAAGGATTGCTTCTTGTTTATCCCTGGAATTCCTCATGTTGGCCACTTAGTATCCAAGAAGTATGCCTTAGTCCAGCTCTGTGGCCGAGTGGTCAAGAGCACTGACTCTCAAACCGGAGATGCTGGGTTCGAATACCGGCCAGGACAGAAATTTTCTAAACAAACTTTTCCGTGGATAGGCATGGATGTAAAAGAATGTGCCTTGAAGTATTGCAAATGAGGCGCCGAAGTATAATATAAGACACAGACTACACGAGATTCATGTAGTACCTGGTTGTTTATTTGGTACGAAATAAAAACACTTTTTTACTTTCCTTATCCTATATCGACAAAATTCTATTTTCTATTATAATTTTCAGACAATCATCTTTAAGAACAAAGCGTCGCCAATACCTAACCCACTGCCTAACATCCGAACTAGTTGAATTCCTAACACCCCCATCAGTAGGTACCTAAAGAACCTTATGAAGATTTATAAATATTTCTATTCTAACTAGGTAGTTGAATTCCTAACATCCTTATTATGTTTTCTTCTTCAGACAATCGACCTTATCACCAAATCGTCGTCACTACCTAACCCACTGCCTAATATCCGAGCTAGTTGAATTCCTAACATCCTTATTATGTTTTCTTTTTCAGACAATCGACCTTATCACCAAATCGTCGTCACTACCTAACCCACTGCCTAATATCCGAGCTAGTTGAATTCCTAACATCCTTATTATGTTTTCTTTTTCAGACAATCGACCTTATCACCAAATCGTCGTCACTACCTAACCCACTGCCTAATATCCGAGCTAGTTGAATTCCTAACATCCTTATTATGTTTTCTTTTTCAGACAATCGACCTTATCACCAAACCGTCGCCAATTCCTAACCCACTGCCTCATATCCGAACTAGTTGAATTCCTAACACCCCCATCAGTATCTAAAGAACCTTATGAAGAATTATAAATATTTCTATTCTAACTAGTTGAATTCCTTACACCCCCCCCCCCCCCCCGGTGCGATTCGCTCACCAAGGACCAAGGATTGTCCGAAATCATCGCGACAAAGAATTCCTCTCAGATGGCAAGGTCTTCCCTTCACCTAGGAGTTCACTTGTCCTAAGAACCAAACAGTATCAATGTCTAAGCATTTCATCAACAGGACCTAGATAGATAACCTCACTGACCAATTCATCATCTTCCTCACAGCTCACACTAACCCTTAAGGGCCGAGCTATTCTTTCTCCATTGACACTATGTTACTATGTAGAATTTTAGATAATTATAGAAAAACTAAATCTTGCTGAAATTTAACCGGTTCTAACTCCGGGCCGGTACTGAGTAACTATGTCAAGTAATATCGAAAATAGTAGGAAATTTTGTTCTCTAACTAATGGTCAAATAGTCGATGCCCTCTGACGTGGAGCAACTGAGATATCAACGAAATAGGGAGAAGGGTTTGGTCAAGTTTGGTGAGACTTTTTTTCCAGAGGTTTGAGAGGAAACTGTAACTGCTAAGGTCTTATCGTCCCGAAGTCGAAGAGAGAAGGAAGACATGGTGGGAGAAAAAAAACCATTCCGAGAACGAAGATTATCCTATCAGGATGAAACCCGCTCGGGAGGGAATCGAACCCGCGGCCAAGCAAACTAGGCTGGCAGTTTGAAGAGGTTGGTTTGAAGAAACTATAACAACGGAGATTAAATTCGAACAGAGAAACACGGTAGTTTCGAGAACGAACCTTACCCGTTTTGGATAAAGTTTGTCAAAAGCGGAAATCGAACCTAAAACCTCGTGCTTAGAAGGCAGGCGTACTAGGTATTTCTTGTACAATCGCCGAGTTCTGTGTGCATTTTCCAAGTACCAGTCCTTGGAATAACGTAATCCTTTTTCCCGCCCAATAGGGGTTCAGTTCGGCGTTCGATCCTGACATACACTGATGAGAAGATGTTCTCATTTAAATCTTTTGTACAAGCAGTCAACTTTACCGAGTAGATATACGGAATCTATGTATGTACCAGGTAATATATTTGCCTGGTTAGTAAACAAACAATAACAATAGGTGAGGTTTAGGAGAATAGTAGCATAATTATTATTGTTTTTTTTTTTTTTTTTTTTTTTTCCTTCCTGGAAAATCACCATAATATTATTATTATTTCCTACTTGTTTGATAGGCAGGATCAGGAACCTCACTACAGGGTGGTCAAAAACTATCGGACACACGTTTTGAAATGTGATTTACGAGTTCAAAATATTGGACACGGTTAGTCCGTGATGACGTGCTCGCTTACTAGGTAGAAAGTCCCGGGTTCAATTCCTAAATTCGACAAAAATTTGCACTCGTTTTTCGATTGCAAATACCTGTTTCAAATGGGGTATCTGCAGTGAAAGGCGGTGGCCCACTACATATCTTTATGGTGTTTTTATCTTAACCCAGCATCTTCTTCTTTTTACGCCATATCCACTCGAAGCTCGAAAGCTGGCGATCATTCTGGCAGTTTCTTCTCTGGATCTTAGAGTTTTGAATATTTTAGCTGCTTATGATACCTGAATGGGACCTATTGAGTCTCTTTTATCACCCATCTATCGGGATAGAGACAGAGCATGAGGCATGAGGAGGAAAAAAAAAACCTTTGGAACACCCTGTTAGATGGGTAAATAACCTAACAGATAAGTATATTGTTAACAGATGATTAGAATAAGAGGCTCTAAGTTTCAGCGGATGTATTGTTTGTGCTGAGAATTTCAGCAAATGAGAGAAAATATACAAATTATGTATTTACAGATACATAGCTCTGTTTGTTATCGGTTTATAAACTGGAAATCTGTCTGTTATAAGTTCGGTTGAGTTTTTTTTTTTTTTTTTTTTTTTTTTTTTATTTTATTTTTCATGTGTTAACTAAGAGACAATTACATAAAAGGGAAATAACTAGTATGTTCTGACTATGTCTGTCCAAATTGTTCGGAGAGGATAAAACAATGAAAGACTAGCTGTGTGTCTTAACCTTTAGTGGGTTTAACCTAACCTTTAGTGGATTGTGGGGTCAAGGGGATTGGAACACGTCACATGCCTTCAGAGACACACTCTATTTGTCAAAAGGGTCTAGATTCATTTTGAAGAAACCATGAAATGTACTGATGAATATTATTTGTAATGAAACAGTTTTTTTTTTCCCCACTTTAACAATCTCTTGTCCTTCGTGGGGCCTCTCTTAAGGCGTTATATTTTTGTGTAAAAGCCGATGAGCTTTAGGTACTCCAGCATGGCCTTCACTCCCTCAGGCTCATCAAGCAGGGAGGGCTTGCTGCTCAGGGTAGAACGTACGGGTGCATGGCGGACGCAGTCTAATAGGTGTTTGACAGTTAGGTTTTCACCACAGGAACATAGAGGGGGCGTGGTTCTCTCAAACTCTAGGTTGAGTTTGGTACGCGAATATTTTCCGTGTCTGCCACATCACACCTTCAAAGCCCAGCAAATATTATGACCCCGCCGGGAATCGAACCCGGGACCTTCGGGAAGCGTAGTGCGAAACCCAATCGGCCACGGACGTTGCTCATTTCTATTATGTCTCAATTCTTCAGCACTCACCTGTCATACATTAATTTCTTCAAACATCTACATCTAAACCTACACATACTCTTATAAATATGTAGAATTCCGAATTCTAGTCATTCCAACAGCAATAAAATCATTCCAATAACAAGTCCAAGAGATAACTCTGATAAGCACTACTAAGGCGCTGGTTGCTCCTCGGAAATATTTCATTTTATGACCAGCACCAAACCAGCAACAGACCAACACCGGATCAGATGCACCAAACTAAACTATATTAATCTGGATTATAACTCAGGAAAACCAGAAACCAACTGGTTTGGTGCTTTTTAAGACCATTTTATTGGAAAACCTCTTTTTTTTACACTTTTTTAACGACTGCGTCTTCTTCAAACTCCATCAATCTCGGCTAAGTCTCTCCAAAAAGGTATTAAGGACGAGGTACTAACTAAGTAGGTATATTTAGGTAGGTAAGATTGTAGTTAATGAACTCATTTCCAGCCATTGGGGAAGGAATAAGGAGGCTTTTTTTATGTGTTTCAACTTGTTTTAAAGTCTTCTTATTCTTCTCTTTCTGCTGCTGGTTCGTCTTCCTCTCCTTTTTCTTCATCTTCTTCTCCTTTTTCTTCATCTTCTTCTTCTTCTTCTTCTTCTTCTTCTTCTTCTTCTTCTTCTTCTTCTTCTTCTTCTTCTTCTTGGTTGTCTCTGTCTTTTTCTTGGTCTTCTCCGCTTCTTTTTTCGTCTCCTTTGTCTCCTACTTTTTCTTCGTTTTTACAGAACGAGGCAGTTTTTATTACCATTCACGTAGTTGTCATAAAAACTAAATACCTGCGTCACAAGTTTAGTATCTGCAGACTGATGCTATCTGTTAACTATACTTTCCGCTAAACAAATAATGACCCTAGTCCTGCAGTCCTGGTGAAATAGGAAATCTGACACTCCTTAAACTCCTCAACCTAGGCCAAGATATTATAATCTTTAGATTTGCCATTTAGACCAGCATGCCCCCCAGTTAATGAGAGTTCTGATATAGGGAACTGTAACTTTTTTGAAATAGCAGGAGATAAGGATGAAAATTGCAATCATGATCGATGATGGCCAATATGGAAGATGAAAATGACCTTGAAAGTGGGTCTGTCCATGTGCATGTGGCCTATGTAAAATGTGGCTAAGGTCCTATATGACCTTGAAAAGAGCTCATGTAAAGTTTTGACTTGGCGGGACGAAGCGCTACCGCGTTTCCTTAATTTGAAGAAACCTCTTTACTGATGAAAATGTGTAATGAAATTATTTATTTTTATTTATTTAATACACATTTAGCAATTATTAGTTATCAGCCATTAGTGGATTTAAAGAAATAAGGTTTACATGTGTTTCAGGAAGTTATTCCGTTTCAGGAATCTCATCAGGGTGGAAATAGAATCGGGGTTGTCGGATAGGATATTGGAAAGGGAGTTGCCGAGAAACGAAGGCGGTCTAAATCTTAGTTTGTTGCAGTGTAGTAGGAGATGTTCTACTGTTTTGTAATGAAATGAAACAATAAGTTGTCCCCATTTTTACTTTCCTTATTTTCATTGACAAACGACAACGGGACTTCCACCATTAACCCATCAAGTGCTCACTTTTAACCCTTTGGTGACCGATGTAAACTGTAGTTTAGATTAGAATTGATGTAAACTGAAGTTTGGTGACCGGTGTAAACTGAAGTTTGGTGACCTGTAGTTTGGTGTAAACTGTAGTTTGGTCACCAAAGGGTTAATTGCATTTAACTAAAGTGCTCTGGTCCTCTGGCCAAAGGTATAAAACTGCTCTCAGTACCCTGGTCCCATAAAACGCGTGCCCTTGGCCATTACCCATTACCAACTTCCAGCTCATAAAGCAAACCAATTCGGCCACTTATTTGGCTAATATCAGGTTGCCAAACCACATTAGTACGGAGTTAACCTGATATCATTAAAGTTTTGAATTTGGACATTTCATGGAAATAGGTACTCGTATGGTAGGTACTACGATCTTGTGGTCAATGGCCAGAAATATATAAGGACCTACCTACTTTGGGTTTAGCAATTTTTTCTTGCGTTTTTGTAACCAATTCAAAAAGTTTTGATAATGGTAGGTACATAGGACATAGGTAGATATGGAAGTAGTACGAAAAATATGATAGGTAGGTACCCTAATTGGTATAAAATGCTTGAGTAATAGGTAGGTGCATACTCTTAAATAATCTACTAATGAATTTAATGATGTACAGAAAATCCAATGAAATGGTATTTTTGTCACATCCACTACTACTTGTAAATGAAAATCATGGCATGGTACCTACTTTCGGAGTGGTTAGCACGATAGACTTTGAATCTTGAAGTTAATGGTTCGAGTCCAAGTCAAGGTCTAAAATTTGGCGTAGTGTATTATCGAGGAACGACCTTTGCGACAGACATTTATGCTTAACACAGTTATAATTCCTTTTTGTAGCATTAAATTACAAACCTTTGTTTAGGAACCAGCAGATGTAAATCCCTTCTAATCCACAATATCCAGGTATGAGATGAAAGAAGTTGTAGACCAAATACAGTAGAAACTTTGAACTTTAAGAAAACACAGAAAAAATTGATATTTTGTGGGTAAAAATATGACGTTAAGTATTGAGTATTGATTAGATTGGCAAAATTTGAGTATTACATTAATACTTATAATTATTTCAATAAATAATAAGCATCTTTTATAAGATTATTAAATGTATACTAGGCAAGTTATAGATAAATAAATGATATTTAAACGTTTAGATATCTAATGGTGATAATGATAACACTGAAAAAATAACAAAAATATAATGGGTAGGTGTGAAAAATAATATTTGAATATTTACAACTAAAAAGATTTAATAACTCAAATTAATTAGAAGAAAATGCCTACTATAGTTGGTTTTCATCTATCTACAATTTTATTTATTAAAGGAAAATTCTTTCGAAATTAAAAAGGGATTAATTATTTCTATAGGTTTTAATAAAGAAAGAAGAAAAGAGAACCATTAAAAAGTTAAAAGGTTTTATTACACTTAAGGGGAAAAGTTAAAAGCGAGAAAAAGAGAAAATGATTAATTTTTTTTAGAAAACTTGAAAATTGAAACGATAACACCTTTTCAGGCAATTTTCCGATATTTAAAAAGGTAAAATAACACTTTTTACTTATTCACATACACACACTAATGTATAACTATGTAGGCAATTAAATTATTCAATTAAATAAATTAGAAAATAATTATTAAAATTATCAGGCCTGGTAAAAAAAAAGACAATAAAATTATTAAAATTATTTAGGCAAAAAAAAAATCACCAATAAAGTTTGTCTAAAAAAAATTACAAAAAAAAAAAAAAATATATCGGTAAAAAATACACAAAAAATCGGAAATGAAAAAAAAAGCACGCACTCGAACTTCGGACGAACCGAAAAAAAAATTCAAGTTCACAACAATTTTTGGTTTGACGTCCAAACCCAAGAACGGTCCGAATCACGGAACCAATGAAAATAAATGAGTGTGTCAAATAGTAATGCTTTTCTCCAGAATCTCTACAGAATTTACCCAGAGACCTAGTTTTTTCCATGGTTCCATCGGAGGAGATTTTTGCCTGCCATGTCTTGGTTTGGTTTGAGGGGAAGTGAGAGGGGGGTTTGGTTCAGAAGAGGGGAACCAGTGGTTACGCCCCCCCACCCCCCCAACTGGTTCTCAGAGTACCACTATGTGACAGAGAGAGAGAGAGGAGGAGAGGAATAACTGCATTTGTAGTGGAATAATAATAACGTAGCGAGCTGAATTCTGTATTTCTGTTCAGGAATTGTTGTAGAGAGTGGCTTGAAATTTGTGGAGCGAGTTGATAGGAAATTGATTTTTTATCTAACATGATTTTTTTATATAGGTAAAAAGAATGGAATGCTTTAAAGGTTTAAAGTACGAGTCAGAGGGGGAAAAACTCCTGTAAAATGCCCTAAAGGTAGCTTATTCTAAGTTCGAAGAGTACCTACAAAACAATGTTACACCTATGCCTATGTACCTCCCTCAAAAAAAAAAAAAAAAAAAAAAAAAAAAAAAAAAAAAAAAAAAAAAAAAAAAAAAAAAACAAAAATAAACAATATACCGGAGGTAAGTTTTGTGGTACCTACTTAGGTACCTAAAATTAAATGTAAGTAATTAAAGTACTTATGGCCAACATTTGGCTGAATTTTTGTATTCAAACCAAAATCAAACAAAGCAAATACCTTGGAACTGCACAAAATATTAGATAGTAGGTACAAAATATTAGATACTAATTAGGTTCTTCATAAAAGTTTAACTACCCAGACTGTTCTAAAACTTTATCGACAGTCTGTCCTCTGGTATTCATGTTTCTGAATAGAAAACTAACAGATGATACTTCTCTTATTCTATTCTATTTCATTTGACTTGAATTACTTCATGGTGAAGTAGAAGAAGAAGAATACAACAAAGAAGAAGAAGAAGTTGGAGTAGAAGAAGAGGAGGAGGGAGAGGAAGAAGAAGAAGGAGAAAAGGAAGAAGAAGAAAAAGATAAAGAAGGAGAAGAAGAAGTGAGTTTGGAATGGAAATCTGGTTCAAGAATTCCTTTGTATGTGTGGGGGCTGAACGATTTATGTATACTAGTTGTATTTAAATGTATAATTGTAATTCTATGTACAAAGAACAAGAAGTACAAGAACTATTTATACACAGTAGCTTGTAAATACTGTAAACAGTAAGTTATCCTGTACATATCGATAATTCAAAATGGAACACCTATACATACTTGCTACCTCGTGAAGGAAAGGCACTTGCTTCATCTGGAGTAAAAAAAAAGTTGCTTAAAATAATTATTATTCCGAAAAGAGGGACAGAGAGAGAGAGAGAGAGAGAGAGAGAGAGAGAGAGAGAGAGAGAGAGAGAGAGAGAGACAGAATTATTTTATCTTCCAAACGTTATTGGTGGATGTGACAAGTGACAATACTACTGTTGGAGGTTTTTGAAAATATGGGACTCGGAAGCAAAAGATATGGTAGTTTTGTCATCTCCACTAATAATATTATACTCGTATTATCATATACGAAAACTACAGTAATTCAGTCTCTCTCTCTCTCTCTCTCTCTCTCTCTCTCTCTCTCTCTCTCTTTCCAAACGATAATTAACTTTATTTTTTAATAAGACAGAACAAACATATAACAAACAATAATAGGTAGTACAAAAAAGAAGCAATTTCCTTTTTTCCACTTTCTTATTTTAACTTTAATAAAATAAAATGTCCTGTCTATTTTTGTTAGGATGTACCCCCATTCATAGAATACATACCAAAAATATGTATTCCGTGCTAAATGGGGGCAAAATTGTTGTGATAATAATATTATGTAATTTTTTAATTATTTATGCTTAGTTTATATTTTAAAATGTTCATATTATTTTTCCTCTCTCTCTCTCTCTCTCTCTCTCTCTCGTGTTTATTTAATTAGTCACATAAAATCTTTCGTTAATTAAAACACCCCCTTTTCTTTTGGCCTTGAAAATCACAAGCTAAATAACTTGACTCAAAGACAAAAAGAAATTGAAGACAAAAAATGTGATAAAACATAGAACTCAATAACACGAACAAGAAGAAGTAGAAACAAGAAGAAAGAACTTGGTTGGAACAAAGTTACAAAGTGCTGAACTTTTGATTCTTTTATTTTTCCATAACATTTCAGCACAAATGCACTTCAGAATGAAACTTTAAATATTGTCGTGACTTAAGTTTAACTTAAGTTGAGCTTGAGATACGAGGGAATATTGAAATGTTGCACCAATATTGGCGTGATTTTCATTTTAATAAGGTGCACTGTGAAATGTCACTGAGGGCAGTGGCGATGGTTCGATTCCCGCCCGGACAAATTTTATATTAAAATTAAACAGAAACAAACTAGTGTAGGTACCTACCTTCATAGACTCTCATAAGTATGTAGGACTGTAGGTATTATGTAAATAGAAAAATAAGACCTTAAGGATAATTTTGTTATTTTATGTTTATAGATAGATACCTATGTAGGTACCTAGTTTAGTACCAAGTTTACTACCAAAACCTAATAGGTAAGAGCGTCTATCTATGTTATTATTATTTATTAGTGTAGCTACCTGTATTGACAGAATTCTATTACTCGTTTATGATATTTTAATTAGTTTGCTTTTTTTATGTTAACACCAAACACATCAACGCTAGACAATATTATCTAAAGTAAAGCTAGGTAGGTACCCCTAGATATTCTAAATATCAGGTATGTTGAAAAAAAAAGTAAAAAAAAAAAAGAATAATAAAAACTAATAAGCAAATATGTACATAAAACTAGTTATATTTTTCCCTCATTTTTTCTAAGAACTTTAGCATCAATGTATAAATTTGCCATGTTTGTTCCTTTTCGTCTTTAGAGCAGTCGTCTTTTTTTTCAATCAAGGAAATAAATCTAAGGTATTTTACTCTAACTTCTATGATGGCCTTGAAAAGCTACCTATCCCCTCTGGCAAAATATTAAACTGTTACCTAAGTATGTATTGAGTAGGTATGTATAGGTAAAAAATACTAAAATGACAGGTAAGGGAAAAAGAAATCTCCTGAACTCGAGTAGGTAAATCTAGCAGATTCTAGTGCTTTCCTTTCTTTCTATCTATCTATTCTAAGAGCATTCCCGGGCCCAATGCTAAAGGCTATGTCCACACAAAGTTGACGACCGTCAATTAAGTGTGGACACAGCTTAACCACAAAAAAAAATCTGGTGTGACCATCACACGACTTTCCTTATCCTATTGAATGACCCTTATTTGGGTGTTCTTCTACCCTAACTTTTACAATATTTCTAACCGTATAGTCGGTATAGCTGAAAACCGCCAAAAAACGGTCGAAAACCGCCAAAAAGCGGTCAAAATACCGCCAACCGCAGCACCTATCTCAATTAAACGTTTTCTGTTACATCCTTGTCACATTTGTGAACTATATACCAAATTTCAAGTCTCTAGCTCATACCATTCCCGAGATATTAGATATTAAATAACACCGAAAACCGCCAAAAAGCGGTCAAAATAGCGTCAAGCGTTCCACCGATCTTAACCAAAAGTTTCGTGTCGCATCCTTGTCACAAATGACAGCTACATACACATACCAAATTTCAAGTCTCTAGCTGTTACCGTTCTCGAGATATTTTGTTTACAGACAGACAGACAGACACACGGACCAATGGCTGAAACTTTGGATTTAGGCTCTAGGGAACTCAAAACGTGTTTTGGCACTAAAAACTCACCATCGAAAATTTGACCCGATTACATTACTTTCCTTCCTATAGGATAAGGAAAGTAATAAAAATGAGCAAAAGCTGTGTCCACATATTGTCGACGCTGCCGATCGACGAGGTGAAGAGGTGAATCTACAATCTACATATAATATGCTGTCGAGGCAGTGTACAGTTTCAGTCGACATCGATCGACGGTCTTTCGACGCCGTCCACTATATGTGTACACTGGACACAGCTGAAGACCCTAAATAGGTACTTTCTTCATTTGCACATCGGAGTGTAAATTTCTTTCTGCCCATTATCATAAAGTATTGGATATCTCCACCGTGAGAGAGAGAGAGAAAGAGAGAGAGAGAGAGATCCATATACCATCCGGACGCATTCTGAACAATATAAACGCAGATCCGTATACAGGGTGTTACAGAAAAGTGTACCTACAAACTCTAAAAAATAAAACAGGAAAACTCGACTTTTTTAATGGCATTTGTTTGTTTCAGCATAACTATCAAATGGTTTGTCCGATTTGCTGAAATTGAGCTAAAATATTCAGTAAATTACTGAATCTCTTCAAAACCCAACAACTTAACCGCGAGAGACTTCAATGCAAGATGCCAGGCTGCTACCTTCCCTGATCTTATTACAACAACGGGACCTGTTGGGGATGTTGTCTGATCTCCTGCCACTGCCAAAACAACAACAAGAACAACAGAATGTCAATGTTAGTTTTGTCTGCTTTTGGCCCCGTAACGGACCCCAATTATACACTGAATGCACAGCTCACTGCCAAAAAGAAAGAAAAAAAGCGTACATTTGCTTCAGCCGATCATTTCGGAATTAAATTCTGGTGGATTTGAGGTCCGAGGGAAAAATTTAAAAAAAAGTATGAGGTTTGACAGAGGGAACTGTAACTGCTATGGTCTTATCGTCCCGAAATGGAAGAGAGAAGGAAGACAGGATAGGAGAAAGCCAGCCGTTCCGAGAACGAACATTATCCCATCAGGATAAAATCCGCCCCGGGCGGGAATCGAACCCGCGGCCTAGCGCTTACAAGGCAGACGCACTACCAACTAAGCTAACTAACTTTTAAAAGTGCGATAATAAGTTGCCGAGTATAATGAAAAAAGAAATCCTGAATCGGTAAACCCCGTATATTTTTGGACTTAACACAGGGGGAACGGGGCAATGTGTATGACATCAGGGAGAAGAGACAAACGCACCCCGGTATAAACTTCATCTGCTGGATTCAAACCCACGTCCTCCTGTTAACCAGATACCAGACGAGCTTGCCAGGTATTTTATCTTCTGAAGTCACCCTCTATACTGGAGCAGAATATGAAATAGTACCCATAAGATGTACTACGGTCCACTGAGCAATTTGTACCTACAGCTATAGGTTATCTTGGTGCTTTGGTCGGATTTTATTATATTTGAGGAATTTTGTAGAAAAGGGGCCAACCGTATTTGCGCCGTTTTTCGGATAAAACGGCTTGTCAATTTCGAAATGTTGTCAAGGATGGGTTCGAAAAAGAATCATGTTGCTATCTTGGTTTTAAGTGGAGGCGTTCTTCTAAAGAAGCTCTTTTGCCCAAGATAGACGAGTTTTTGTAAGTCCTCCCCTCCCTATACTTTTCAAGATATCAAGTGAAAATCAAAACTTTTAAGCTGTTACAGGATCTCTTTTTTACTTACTTACTTACTTACTTACTTACTTACTTACTTACTTACTTCGTAGATTCGTGAAGCTGAGCACACCTATATATAGTACCTTTGGTACCCAGGTACACCTAAGCCTTTAGGTGGCCTTTTTGTGTGTAGTGCTAAGCTGTACTAACATAAGTTACTCGTATGGCCAAACCTAAAGCAATTGATATTAAAATTGGCCTTACCCATGCCTCGTCTCCATTATAGGCTGCATTAAAAACCCCAGCACCAAAACAGACACAACTGTTTATCTCAAAACTCGATTTTTAAGATTTTCGTATTCGGGGCCTTGTTTTATAGAAGGCTTCAATGATTGCTATTTTTATTATTATTGTTATTTTCAAGATTTAAAACTTTGCGAATCATCTGTGCATAACGAGTTGACCACCCACCCCCTTCATCTCTCTCTCTCTCTCTCTCTCTCTCTCTCTCTCTCTCTCTCTCTCTCTCTCTTTCTTTCTCTCTTCTCTCTCTTTCTATCTCTAAAACAATATTATTAGGTACGAAAAGGTAAAAACGGCGGTGAAACACCCATCTTTTTTTTTAAGGAAGTTGATACGTTTTTGTATCTGCTTCTACAAGCCTTATTAAAATATTCTTCTTATTCTAAGGCTCTGTACCGTTCAGTCTGCCTCTAGTTAGCCAAAAAAAAAAGGCCTGTGAGCCCCAAAACAAACTGATAAATTGCTCTCATAGGTATACTTATTACTAATTTCCTTATTCTAAGAAAAAAGATCAGGCAGGCAAGCATCTGTTTATGAGGATAAAACACGCAATCAACCGCCCTTGGAGAAAAAACAGCAATATCCGAAAGAAAAAAATCTGGTGTGAACATCACACGACTTTCTATTACATTTGAGTATCGAACCCGCAACTTCTCAACTCTAAGTCAGAGAGTGCTAAAAGTTCTAATAAATGAGTATATCTGCCTCATTTTTTTATGCACCACTTTCCAATGCCTAATTTAAAAATGATCCAAAGTATTTTTCCTTAATTTTTTGCCTGATTCTTGTCAACTGATTAATTGAAATTATTTTGATTAAAGGAAAAAAAAAAATTTATCAATCTATTCTGATCCCCATATTAATCATCGATTTATCGCAAAATGCAAAACCAAACCAAGTCAAGGAGATAGATAGGTAAACTGATTTTTTGACACTTTGTTTTTTTTTTTTCGGTCTTGCTTTCATGTTTTTTGACATGTCTGCAAAGATTATGGAGATAAAAGTGAGAAGTGTTCACATATGTGAAAATACATCAAAAAATTAAAATTAATAAACGGATAATGAGAAAAAAAAGTTATACATACTACTAAATAAATATATTTATTTAGTAGTATGCGCAATGGACAACCTGTACGTACCTACTAAATAAAGAATTATACTAGATAGGTACTTTAAATAAATAATTAAATATACCTAGGTACATTACACAAAATAATAAAATGTCATCATCTCCGAAAAAAAAGTTCGAAATTTTCCATCTGCTACAAAGTCTAACAATACCTACAAAGACTTTATGAAGTACCTATACTACTACTTCTTTCTTTAGGCACATGAATCATTCGACCGATAAGCCCAAAATTGGTTCATATTTTTTCGTCGATTAAGAAACATAAAGCTCTCGTGCTGAACCAGTTCTCAAGTTGGGTTCCAAGTTCAGTTTTGACGAGATGGGACCGAATGATTAAAGTTGGAACCAAAAATTTCGTGATCCGATTTTTTTTTTTTTTTTTTTTGCCAAATTCCTACTGACGTTCATTAGTGCACCAAGCTCTGACCTTTCGGTTCCTCGCAAAAAATGATATAAATGATGTGTGTGATAAGAATTGGGTCAGAAATCGATGAGAATAATTTATCAAATTTCAAGTATGAAACTAACACATAAATCTACCTAACTAACCTAATGGCGACCACTCACTCTCAGATCTGACGGACCGCGGATCTGACCAATCTGTCTCAACGTGTATGGCGTCGAAACGTGTATGGCGGACAAAACTTGAGACCTAACTCTATCAGACGGTCTGAGAGATCTAGGTCTGTCAGACCGCCTGAAAGACCTAGGCCTGTCAGAATGTCTGAGAGTGAGTGGCCGGTATTACACACAAGTGCCGCTTTCAGTATAATGATATATGTGGTCATCTCAAATCAAATGATGCGTTAAGAGTTAAGATACTAGAGTGCTGAGAGAGATACCTACCTATTTACTTATTGCTATCAGGTATATGTGATACACGGATATATAGGCTAAGAGTATGTAGGTAATATATTCTATGTATTTAACATGTACATACATATGTACATACAAAGGATATCAATATCGGATCGATCCAGGCAGGCAGAAGCTACACCAGTGATATCCTCCTATCAGGACTGTCCATATGGGGGCTCATCCGGATCCATTGGCCCGGCCCAGGCTACCTATAAATGGTTCCTGAAACCTGAGGTTTGATAGAGGGAACTGTAACTGCTAAGGTCTTATTGTCCCGAAATTGAGGAGAGAAGGAAGACAGGATAGGAGAAAGCCAGCCGTTCCGAGAACGAACATTATCCCATCAGGATAAAATCCGCCCCGGGCGGGAGATAGGAGTGGGAAAATTAATTAGGGAGGAAATTGAAATAAGCTGAGGGTTTAAAAAAGAATGAAACTACGGATTAGTCGATCTCAATTTATTATACCTTTGAGAGTAAGAAAAACGAAATAAAACCATTCAATGCATTCTGATCAATCAGGAAATGTATTTTTTATTTTTATTTTATTATTTTTTATTCATATTTTTATTCACCGGAATAAAAAAAAAATCCAAGAGCTCCTTTTGAGAAATCCTGCCACTTTAAATATAGTAAGAAATAAAGATGAGATAAACATGAATTAAGGCAAACCCCAATTTATCTCCGACATAACTGCCCATGCACCCAAATACGTTAGGCCACAGCTGAGCATGACAGATAGATACATATACAAATATACATAGAGAGATAGATAGTAGATTATAGATATTAGTTCTGTTTCCTCTCCGCCAACTCCTCCACAAAGGTCATTACTAGCAAGTGTTACATTTCACAGTCGTAAATCGCACTTTCCTTTCACAGATTTTCATTCCTCTCAATGTATCCTCTCTTCATCCCTTGATTCTTAGCTTTCAATGTATCTCCTCTTTTGTTTGAATAGGTATTAGATATTACCCACTATTGCTATCGAACCATTTCCCACAATAATAAAAATTGTGGAACTTTTATGCTCTTATCTTCCATTTGAAACAAGTTCAAAGAATTGTTCGAAGTGCCACAAATCAAGGTTTTTTTTAAAGAGGTTTTGACAGAGGGAACTGTAACTGCTATGGTCTTATCGTCCCGAAATCGAAGAGAGAACGAAGACATGATAGGAGAAAGCCAGCCGTTCCGAGAACGAACATTATCCCATCAGGATAAAATCCGCCCCGGGCGGGAATCGAACCCGCAAAAATGTACTCTGTCGAGAATCGAACCCGGGACCTCCGGTGTGCAAGCCTAGTGTGAAAGTGTGATACCCACTCGGTCAAGGAGGTAGCCCTACTTAATATTAAAAAAAAAACCAGGTTTGACAGAGGGAACTGTAACTGCTATGGTCTTTTATCGTCCCGAAATCGAAGAGAGAAGGAAGACGGGTTAGGAGAAAGCCAGTCGTTCCGAGAACGAACATTATCCCATCAGGATAAAATCCGCCCCGGGCGGGAATCGAACCCGCGGCCTAGCGCTTACAAGGCAGACGCACTACCAACTAAGCTAACTAGGCTGACTGGGGGACCTTAAACAGCCTGAAATTTCCCTTGCTACAGAAATGGTTTCAGGCCCCCTTGATGAACCTAGGCCTGATGACTTAATATTGAAATATTAAAACCGACTTTTTCTCCTAAGGATTTTTAAAGTGAAACAAGACTTACCAACAATTGAGTCTACCCTCCCTAAGATCAAATCTGACTAAACGATGTTCCAAAATAGTCTCAGCATTTCCGAAGATGATCTAGTTATCATAATTGCATTCAATGTTCAGCTGATTGACATAAAAGCTCTGCTGAATATCTGATAATTGCATCCATCCAATGTTCAATTGATTGACATAAAAGCTAAGCTGAATATCTGAAATTGGACAAAATGGTGGGTAAATGTTTGTATCTCATTAGTATGAACTGTGATGTCTACCCTAATATTGTCTTTTTATTTGCAAAAGCTCTCATTCATATATCCATAGTAGAATGGGTAGCAAATATGTATGTATATACCTACAGAAATATAGGTTGTAGGTACATAGCTACTCCAAAAAAAAAAAAAAAAAAAAAAAAAAAAAAAAAGAAGGAAATGCAAACTCTCCTGCATTTCAATAGGGATAAATTTTATCCCAAACAAAAGTCCCCGGGTATTTGGGGTATCTATATCCTCAACTCTGTATTTCAGTGGATTTTTTCACCCAAGAGAACTCTTTTACATTTTAATAGGGATAAACTTTATCTCAAACAAAAGTCCCTCTGTGTGCTCAAGTCAATATTTCAGTGGGTTTCTTCACTCGAGATCTTTTCTACAACTCAAATCGGACTAAATTTAATCCCAAATGGTGTCCTTGGGCATTTGGGGGGTATTCTGTGTGTTTAAGTCAATATTTCAGTGGGTCACTGAAAGCAACTCTTTTACAACTTAAATCGGACTAAATTTAATCCCAAATGGTGTCCTTGGGCATTTGGGGGTATTCTGTGTGTTCAAGTCAATTATTCCAATGTACATTTGTTTTTTTCTACTAACGTGGTAGACACATGCTTTTGTCCTAGGGTTTTGAACTTTTCAATGATTCATTCAATCGTATATAAGTACCTATAGGTAACTACTAAGTAAAGATATCTAGTTATAATTTTTTCGAGATAACATCTCAAAAAATCACTTGTTTTATTAGGGTTTTACCTACCTAGTTAATTGTTAATTATAATTTTTTCATAAATGAAATATGCGGAGGTATGTATAAGTAACAATCATTTTAGTAAAAAAAGCGATCTATTAATAGTAGGTAAGTACAAGTTAATATTACAAAAAAAAGGTTGATTTTTTATGGTTGATTTTTTTTTTTTTTTTAATGCTAGTTTTGAGTTAAGCTCGTATATGGATATAGATATTCGTAGGTCTGCGAGAAATAAAGAGAAAATGAAACATGGGGAGAGAGAGAGAGAGAGAGAGAGGGAGAGAGAGAAATTTTATTGACTGTTCCATAAAATGATGAAGATGTATTTAACAATAAAACAGAAAACTAATTGAATTGTGAAGCATAACGAGGTATTAGCAGGAGAGAAAGAGAGAGAGAGAGGATAGAAAGAAAGCTATAGATAATAAATATATAGACATGAGAGAATGAGAAAGGGTCAAAGAGAAGGGGAGAGAGAGAGAGAGATAGGAGAAACAATAAGTCAGTTAACCACAAAGAAAATGGAGAAATGAAAAGAGAGAGAAATAAAGATGGAGGGCCGGAGGGGGTGCATTGATTCTTTGTTTTCTGAGAAAGTTCTGTCTGCTGCCACAATGGAACTTTTTTATATTTTTTTTTGTCTCGATTGACCGAACAAAGTGAAGTCTAAAGTTTGAACTCGATGATTTTTTGATTAGTTTCCTCTTGTTTGTTACCCGATAACACTCTTGAACGTCAAGCGGCTCATACTTGGTTCTATTTTTTATCTTGGCGAAAGATGAAAATGCTCAACACATAGGTACTCGCCGCTACACATTGGAGTCAAAGCAAAATAGGAAACTTTTCTCGCTTGGGTCCCTTTTTTTGGTAGAATGGATTGAAACCTAATTCCCACCGCACGGATATCTGGAAACTCTCTCTCTCTCTCTCTCTCTCTCTCTCTCTTTCTCTCTCTCTATCTCTCTCTCTATCTCTCTCTCAGACAAAGTCTAAGTCCTAATGTTATCAGGGAAAACTTTACTCTTGCTTACAGGGTGTCACCAATATTTCTCGCTTGGGTCCCTTTTTTTGGTAGAATGAATTGAAACCTAATTCCCACCGCACGGATATCTGGAAACTCTCTCTCTCTCTCTTTCTCTCTTTCTCTCTCTCTCTATCTCTCTCTCAGACAAAGTCTAAGTCCTAATGTTATCAGGGAAAACTTTACTCTTGCTTACAGGGTGTCACCAATATTTGTTACAACTCAAGGACCAAGGATTGTACCTATAAGGAATTAAACATTTTGCTCTGAGTTCTATTTTTTACATGGTTTCATTACTCTTGGCAAATAGTAGAACAACGAGGGTAGTCATGAAATTAAGTTCTCTTCCCAACTGGGTATTTTAATTTTCTAATTAATTGATAGTTGCTGTACTCTGTGTGATTTCCATTCAACCCTTTACATATGTAATACTATCTCTCTCTCTCTCTCTTACCTATTGTTTCTTCATTCACTTTTTCAGTTTGTTCCTCTTTTGCTTCTTTTCTAGTACATTTTCCTTTACCGATTTCTTTGTCTTCTGCTACCATTTTCTCTCTTTCTTTCCTCATTTCCCAACATGTTTTATTCATACTACAAAAGTCCCTTTTTGGGGGATAAAGTAAGTAATGTCCCCTATTAGGTATACCTTTGTTGAGTACTCATTACCAGTTAGTATTCGTATACAATGATTAGCTATAGGTACAATACATATATATTATGTAATACTTAGTTAGCTATTCATTATTGTTTTTACTACACACAATACGTTTCTTAAGTCTATGTGTAGAACTAATTCTATTCATAATTACCGAACCAGAGGCGGATGTGGAATTTCATTAAGAAATATATATTTGTACAAAAGTTCATAATTTCAACCAAGTTGAAAATATATTATGTAATATGTAGGTGATAGGTTCAAACTTCAAAAGAAACGAAATCTATGAAGAATATTTTCATTTCTTGATGTTCTGTAGACAATTAGACATAGTGCAATTGAGAGAAAACGAAGAAAAAAATATATGGATATAGATATTCGTATGGATATAGATATTCGTAGGTCTGCGAGAAATAAAGAGAAAATGAAACATGGAGAGAGAGAGAGAGAGAGAGAGAGAGAGAGAGAGAGAGAAGTTTTATTGACTGTTCCATAAAATGATGAAGATGTATTTAACAATAAAACAGAAAACTAATTGAATTGTGAAGCATAACGAGGTATTAGCAGGAGAGAAAGAGAGAGAGAGGATAGAAAGAAAGCTATAGATAATAAATATATAGACATGAGAGAATGAGAAAGGGTCAAAGAGAAGGGGAGAGAGAGAGATAGGAGAAACAATAAGTCAGTTAACCACAAAGAAAATGGAGAAATGAAAAGAGAGAGAAATAAAGATGGAGGGGGTGCATTGATTCTTTGTTTTCTGAGAAAGTTCTGTCTGCTGCCACAATGGAACTTTTTTATATTTTTTTTTGTCTCGATTGAGAAACTAGATTCGCAGAGACTTAACCCATCCTTTAGTGCTATTTGCCCTTACACCTAAGCCTCTTGGTGGGCTTTTTGTGTATAGTGAACTAAATAATCCGAGGTTATTTACGCTACAGCATCAGCAGGACAATTACGCAAAGGAAAAGAAGACTATCTATTTGGTAGGTACCGTACCTATTCATTTGTATTTGTAGCCCATTGATTCGGTAGCAACTAGTAATATAATAAATTCAACTAAATTGGATATTTTCTTGACATATAGATACCCTAACTTCCTATCTGATTTGTCTGTCTGATTTCATGACATTAGAATCATAGATTGATGAAAAAAAGTAAGTAACTATGTAAATACCTATCTATTATTTAACTGTAGCCCTAGAACATTAATTTAACATCTAAATATGTGGATTCACCTACAATTTATAAATCCTACATCTTAACATCTTCATACTAAAAGCCACCTTCTACTGAAAACCAAAACCAACAACTCCATAAAGGAAAAAAAATGGTAAAAAATAACACACTGAAGATTTAAATTAAACAAGTTTAAAAAAAAAGTTTCTAAAGGGAACGAAAAAGTTTCTATTAAAAAAGAGAGAGAAAAAGCAGAGGAAACAATTAAAGTAGCAGCTGTAGAAATGAGGTGAAGAAGTAGGAAGGTAAGTTTCGTATTAAAGTTATGAAACCAAGCATATCCTATAGGCCAAGTATTAAAGTTACCCTAACTTGGTGGAATACTGGAATTTATGATTTCTTTTTGTTCTTGTGGTTCGAGGCCTATATTATTGCTACAAGGTATAAGCTATAAGCTATAAGGTTATATTCGTATATAGCTGAATTCCGTCGCTTCGCTCCGGAATCCCGCTAGTTCATCCCGAGGCATGGCCAAACTTGTGGAAAAGGCATGGCCGAACTATATCAATATCTTCGATCCTCTAGTTGTTGATATTGGGATGAAGAGGATGGCGCAAAATTGTGAAAATTTGAGAAGGAGATCCCAATTGCTGTTGCCAAATAATCATTAAATTAGATTGTAACCTAAGAGAGAGAGAGAGTTGATGACGGTAATGATAAGAGAAGTTCTTTTTCCCGATTAAGTAAGTTTGTCCCAATTTTTTTTTTGTACGTAAGTGTAATTTTTTGCAAGACTATCTCATTTTCCCCACACTTGAGAAGCATAAAATGTCCTATTTTGTGGGAAAATATCTTGTGAAGCTTGTTGATCGGCTGACGTCTTTACTGGAAGATTTGCTGACAAAGTGAAGATATTAGTTGAGGAGATGGATAGATCCAAGGAGATGTCAATAGTGGAGAGTGAGGAGGAGAAGAAATAGAGAGGAAAGAGGAGGGGAAGAGTGAAAGGATAGAGGACGAAAAGCTAGAGTTTAGAGGAGGGAAAGAGAAATCTCGGGTTTGATTAGAGGGGAGGAGAAGGAGGAGAAATAGGAAGAGGACTGGAAGTGAATAGTAATATAAAGATGAGAAGAACTGGAGAGAGTGATAGAATGGAAGACGGAAAGACATAGGGTAGGGTGGGGCAAAGGTACGCAGTGGGGTAAAGGTACGCAGGCACTTTCTGAGAAAACGGTGATAGATATCAATTTGAAACCTTTACAGAAATTTGGCTCTTTTTGTAGTACATTTTGATTTTATAATAACAGTGCTTATTTATACTGCTGGAATTCGACTTGAAAAAATCTGGTGTGAACATCACACGACTTTCTATTACATTAAGTCGGACAGTTCTAAAAGTTTCACCATTCGATTCCGCGTGAATTTCACAAACACTTTAGAAAAATTGCCTAAGGCAAACCAAACCCTGTCCTTGGTCTAGTACAGAATTTGATAACCAAGATATCAGCTCACTGATTTTTTTTTTTTTTTTTTTTTTCGTTGTGTAAATCCTTGACTATGGACAAATTGTCTCAAGAAAAACCAAACTCTCACCTTGGTCTAGTCTAAAACCTTGTCGATCTTTGAGAGGATCAAGATATTACATACTCAAAAATCTGGTGTGAACATCACACGACTTTCTATTACATTTGAGTATCGAACCCGCAACTTCTCAACTCTAAGTCAGAGAGTGCTAAAAGTTTCACCATTCGATTCGGCGTGAAAAATCACATGGGATTAACTATTCACTTGCATGCTTATTTGGTAACGGT
Organism: Diaphorina citri; assembly: GCF_000475195.1. Taxonomy (NCBI): domain Eukaryota; kingdom Metazoa; phylum Arthropoda; class Insecta; order Hemiptera; family Psyllidae; genus Diaphorina; species Diaphorina citri. Next base: position 168,375 of record NW_007377653.1, read on the forward strand.
TCACGAATAAAAGGGAAATTTGTCGACACAGGGAAGTATCGAACCCGCAACTTTTCAACTGTAAGTCAGAGAGTGCTAAAAGTAGCACCATTCGATTCCGCGTGAAAAATCACATGGGATCAGCATAAAGGACTTTTCTGTACTTGTAGGTCTGATGCAGTTCTGCAGGAATTTTCTGACTAGAAACTTGCAGCCCGAAATAATTTCCTCTTGAATTTGCAGGCCTAAATACTGTAGTAATAGAAAGTAAAAATGTACCTACAGCCAAATAGCTTTCCAAATCCTATACCTCGAAGGCCTGCTGAGTGTCCACTTGCTGAATATTGAAACCTACCTACTTCACAAACACTTTGGAAAAATTGCCCAAGGCAAACCAAACCCTGTCCTTGGTCTAGTACAGAATTTGATAACCAAGATATCAGCTCACTGATTGTTTACTTTTTTTTTCGTTGTGTAAATCCTTGACTATGGACAAATTGCCTCAAGAAAAACCAAACTCTCACCTTGGTCTAGTCTAAAACCTTGTCGATCTTCAAGAGGATCAAGATATTACATACTCAAAAATCTAATGGTAATTACAGGAACCCCTGAACCCACATATTTTATTAGGGTACAGGTTTTGCTGCCCAAAGACATCATACCACAGGTTAGCTACCAATAAGTTTGGGCCACCCTGTATAACCGTTAATGTTATCAATGTTTCCACGGCTTCTTTGTCATTATCAAGTTGACCATCAGGAACACAAGGAAGATTCACACTTCAGTTACAGTGTAATCTGTAGGCATACACCTACCTGTAAATAATACTGGTGGTACAGTGAACTCAGACAGAGGGCCCTATGGGCCATGGAAGACCGTATCGCTCCTCAAATTTAAAAAAGAAAATGTCCTTAAGGTGTTCAACAAGTTTGCCAAATTTCATTAAAATCGGACAAACCGTTCAGAAGAGATAGCAAAACGAAGAATTTCGTTAACCATAATGCCCAAAAATCAGTCAACCGTTCTAGAATTGGGTATTCTGAAGCAAATAGATAGTGCCTGTAATAAACCATAGGAAATCCATCGGATCGGCGGAATTGGTTCCGTTTTCCAAAGTTTCTCTAATGGAATGTACACCTAAAAGGAAACTCCATGATGTAAAACATGGAACGAACTTACTTCATTCGTTCAAAAATTTTTAACAAACAACACTGTAGGTAACAATGGAGCAGTTGCAAATGGGTAAAAATTATAAATAAATGGTCGATTTCTATGTAAAAAGTTGGGAAAAAAACTCCGAAAAAATAACTGTAAAAGGTCGAAAGTTCAATTTTTATTTTCCGTCCTAATGAAAGAGTTCAAATATGTGTGACGTCAGACTTTACGCAGTTTTTTTTTTTTTTTTTTCCGTTAGGTAGCGCCCCTATGCTCCCCCCCAAGGGGGGGGCTTAAGGATTTACGAAGCGACGGGTTTCGGCTAGTATTCCATATTTTCGAAGGTGGCTGTGAGCTTACAGCTGTATGTTATTCGAAGAGGTTTTCCTTTTCAAGGAGGACAGGGGGGAAAGCCAGACGTTCCGAGAACGATAAAATTCGCTCGGGCGGGAATCGAACCCACACCATTCAGGACTTGAATGCAAAATGGTCGAGTTGAAACTGAAAATTCGCTTCGTTCCTTCAATGCCTACATACACAACATGAAAATGAGCAAAAATCGTAGAACAAACCAACACACGTAAAAAAATGTCTTTCTTGAATAAATTAACATTTTTTTATTTGATTCTCTCATACAAATTTTCTTTTTCATAAAAAATACATTTTACATTTATCTATTAGACTAATCAGAGTATAGGTATTTACAAAAGAGCAAAAAAAAGAGAAAAGTGGAGTCTAAAATTCTAGACAAAATAAATAGGAATTAGAAATAACTTTTGAGTAGCGGCACAAAATGTATGTAGGGTAAATAGGGTATATCTCATTGAATAATATTATTTTGATGAAACTTGAATCCTGATAAAATTAATGTTATTTGTAATGAAATCATTGTTGTTTAATAATGTAAAAAGAATTAACCACTGGGTCATTTTCCTTAAATTTCATTGAAAATCGGTGTTGATTATTCTAAAACGACAAAAATGGAAAAGTTCTGATGGTTAAGGGCAGAAGAAACAAAAAAATTATGTTTACTATCGATATTTTAGCAGTAGCAATTCAAGCCACAATTTACTGTATGCTGTAAAATGTTTACCTACATCAAGACCTCACTTTTGGACAAAAATTTCAAAGAAGATTTAATAGATAAAACACTCAAATTAGTAGCCAACACATGAGAGATATGTCTAGCTGATGAGTTTCGATAAGAACGAAACGCGTCCTTGACAGCTCCAAGGTGGTGGCTAAAGCTTAATAGGTCTTCCTTTTTTTTTTTTTATTCATCCTTCCGATTATTTATTTGACTAATAATAAAATTGATACGATTGTGCATAGAGAAATTAAGATGAAGCACCATATCTGAGACCACATTCATTATGACTAGGAGAACAGATCCTTGAAAATATGAGATAAGTCCAACTAATAAATTTTAACCAGTTTCAAGTCGGAAAAAAATCGCAAAACAGATTAAGTTAACAGTTTTAGCCGTATTTTTACTTTCCATTACAGGTAAAGTATTCTTGGTAGGTGTTTAGTACGTTATCCACAATTTCCAATCTAAAGCCCTTTTCAGAATAAAATACGAATTTTAGTTTGTATACAAATTCTGGAAAGTTTTCCAATCCTTTGGTCCGCCAAAATTGAGTCTTACAGAACATCACCGCTCAACAAACCGTACGTTGCTAATGATAGACCGAAGTGCAACCCCAAACGCATTACAATACAACTTGTATATCATTCTACGAGTACTAACCCATCATTTAGGGATGTTTGCGGTAATTATTCAGAAGCCACGTCAATGAAAAAGGAAGCTCCTTTTTAGTTTTTGTTTAACCTAACCCTATAATAACACTGGTCACTGCTTGTTTGTGCCAGTTCTTTTGGTAGCAGTCTTTCATTGACATGACTTCTGAACAAGTACTCTGTTCGCCTCAATACCTGAGCCTCGGACTGGGCTTTTTGCATATGCCTGTGCTGTACATTATACGGAAGGGTTCTTTGCTATGAGCTATGACACAGATGACCCAACTAGAACACATTAATCTTTGGCCCACCAGATGAGTGTTTTCAATATCAGATACGAAGCCGTCAACATGAACAGAATCTTGTCGCGTTTCTTGCGTTCGTATATTTCGTATTCCAACTTGACAAGGCGTTTATTCTGTTTGGCCATTTGACTGCGCAGGTGAGTCAGTTCATCACGCACTGTGCCGTTCACTGGCATAGGAGTGTCCCTGCAAATCAAAGAGAAAGACATGGTTTACAGTAAAACTTTTTACTTGGTCTCACTTGTAGAAAAGATATAATAGATTAATGGAGCAGTTGCATTTGGGTAAAAATTATGAGTAAGGTTAAAATTTAAACAGAAACCTTGTCCTTCTTCCTCCTAGCCTTTTCTTTTTACTTTCCTTATCCTATAGGAAGGAAAGTAATGTAATCGGGTCAAATTTTCCATGGTCAGTTTTTAATGAAAAAACACGTTTTGAGGTCCCTAGAGCCTAAATCCAAAGTTTCAGCCATTGGTCCGTGTGTGTGTCTGTCTGAGCGACTTTGGCTGAAATCTAAAGGCCTGAACATTGCGAACTCTTTTTAAGCTTTTTCAAAGATTTGTCGTTAAATAGCGGCCGAACCGTACATTTCTCCAGGTCCGGACCGTGGATACTTTTGATCATCATTAGTTATGGAAGCTGTCTGAAAAAATTGAGCGACCGGTGGCTAAAGGTAAAGTCTTGAGAAGCGCTAGATTCTTTTGAGCTTTTTCTCTGTATAGCCCTAAATAGCGAAACTTTGGTCCGGAAAAACGGCCGAACCGTACCTTCTGGAAACGGGGCCCAAGGATATTTTGATCTACATAATTTATTGAATCTCTGTGCCAAGTTCAAGCGACTTTGGCTGAAATCAGGCCTGAGCATTGCGAACTCTTTTTAAGCTTTTTCAAAGATTTGGCGTTAAAGAATGGACGTACCGTACATTTCTCGAGGTCCGTGGACACTTTTGATCATCATTAGTTATGGAAGTTGTCTGCAAAATTAGCGCGACCTGTGGCTAAAGGTAAAGTCTTGAGAAGTGCTAGTTCCTTTTGAGCTTTTTCCCTGTATGTGTACTCTGTGCTCTCCACTCCACTTTGTTTTTAGCCTTAATAGTGCTTTTTTTTATTGTTTGATAGAGGGAACTGTAACAAAGGAGATTGTCCCGAAATCGAAGAGAAAAAGAGAACAGGAACAGGCTATAGGAGAAAGCCAGCCGTTCCGAGAACGAACCTTATCTGTTTACGTCTGGTGAACGGAAATCGAACCCGTAACCTAGCGCTTACAAGGCAGACGCCCTCCGAGATAACTAGGCTGACCTTGGCTTGAAATTTGCAGTGTGTTTTACTCAAGACATTTCGCAATATGGTAACTGGATCAAATTACTTCATAGTATTGACACGACTCAACAACATGATGGGATGGGTGCGGGGAGGACAGGCGAAATTGACAAATGTGGAACCAGATTTTCAAAAACAGTTAGCCAAATTTAAAACAGATACTGAGGTAGGTGTACAGGTGTAGGTAGGTAGGTAGATAATACCCGTATAATAAAAAATTAGCAAAAATTATACATATCATTATATTATATCAACTATCAAAATGTGTTATTTTATTAACTTGCAAGTTATATAGAATGACTGATCCAATAAACCATAATGTTTATTTAACAGCGGTTTTTCAAAATCTAGAATCTAGACTCTTGAATCTTATTTTTCAACACAACCAATGCTCCAACAAATCAAGATTCTTATAAGTTTAACCCAACAAAACCCACAATTAGGACTATTTGCCCCTCCACCTTAGTGTCAGGGTGGGCTTTTTGTATAATAATAATAATAGTGCTTATTTATACTGCTCGCATAGGACTGAAAAGTCCCTTTACTCCAGCAGTAGGCTACTACTATTATTGTGATCAAATTCTCAAATTGTATTGAGGATAAAATCCCATACCTCGGTTGGGATTGAACCCACGCCCTCCTGTTTACCAGGCGAGCGCCTTGACCACTACACCACCGAGGTAGGTACTACTATTATTGTGGGCTTTTTGTGTACGACAATTCAAGATACTGATAGGGTGATAGATAATTTTTTAATTAATTAATTATGTTTCCATTTAACACACAAAATGGTCTTCGAGCCGGATAGAATCGCGATAAAAGGTGGGTATTTCACCCGATCCTGAGACCGATTGTATCGTTCTTTCACACCGCAGCGGCGCCGGTAGAATCAGACAAGTAGTAGTAGTAGTAGTAGTAGTAAAGAATTTATTTGTATTTAATGTTCAGTACATTTTTACAAAGGTTGACAAACGTAATAATAATAGTTACCAATTATTTACCTATGAGCAGGAATTTAGAAATTTAGATAGAAAAATATGCCTACTCAAATACATTTATTTATAAGATAATAGGAAGTAGGAAGACATTCTTCATAATATTTTTTTTTAATTTTAATGGACCACCAAACATGGAGTCAAATCAAGCAGAAATGATAAAACGGAAACCAAAAATCAGAACAGAAAATGGACCAGATAAATGAATAGTATTCCAAGCCATTTCTGTCCTGGGCCTGAGGCTCCTCATTTAAATAAAATAAATAACCAAAAACCAACTGCATGATGATGAATTCCGGAACCAAAATCTGAACCAAGCAACCAAGTACCTACCTACCAGAGTATCCAAAAATAAAACAGATGCCTTCCGTAGGTACCACTTCTAACCAATTTTTATTATTCTAAATTTCCAAACCTTTATTTCTGGCCCAGGATAACAAATCGCAGAGAACTATCCTGAGCGCAACTTTGGCAAATGAACCTATTGACTTCACCGCGACGGTAAAGCTAGAAACACACTATTACCATCACGTCACGTGAAGTCATGGGGAGTCAGAAAGTTGGGGTTCAAAATTCTCCCATAATATGGTAGGTAATTTCGTTCAGGACAGCTACACTACTATCACATCACGTGACGTGACTTAACGTGATGTGATGGTAGTGTGTTTCTAGCTTAATTCTTCGGAAACTACGGTTTGAACCTACAAACTTCGAATTGTAAGTCCTCTATGACTAAAAGTATCGAACAACAAATTGGGTTTGAACTTTTGAACCTGCGAACTTCGCACTGTGAGTCCTTTATAACAAAAAAATGTCCAAAAAAGGTGTTTGAACCCGCAAACTCCGCATTGTGAGACCTGTGGCTACCGATTACCGATATCAGTAAGGCAAGAATATGATTAGGACCAAATTGAGAAATAAATCATTAAGCCTTGTATTTCCTTCATGATTATAAGTTGTTACACTTGTGAACTTGAGAAATGGACTATTAGGTATACTTTTTTTTCTATTTACTGCTTCTAGGATTAAACTAATGGTTTAGACTTCAGTGAATTGTAGAATAGTGTAGAACCCTCTAAATACCTACTAAGACGATAGCAATAATGTTCCTTCGATACAAAATGAAAAAATAGTCGATGTCGACTGAACCGTCCACACTACCTCGATAACATAGATTGACCTCGTCAATCGACGGCCGGTCGACTATGGTTGGGTTTGGGGTTTGGTTTAATGGTAAAAAAATGTAATGCAGGTCAAAATTCTTTGTCTAGTTTGGCCACAACTTTCCTACCTGTCATAATACATATGGCCTGTCATAATACATATGAAAAGAAACAAAAATGGAAGTAGGTAATACAATAAAACAGAAGACATTTTCTCTGGCCACAAGTGTATCTTTCAGATCAAATTTGAAGATTAAAATAAAAAGCTATTAGGAGAACTTGCGTCTCTTTTTTACATTAACATAATTTCATACTCATTTCCATAAATTAGACAAATACATAGGCCATTACTGTAGTCATATTATGTGCTTATACATATAGGCTATTTATACATTGGGCCATTAAATAGTTATATATGTACGTATAGATGGGCTATTATAGTGATACTTATTTGGTTAGTTGCCTACTGATATTAGCCCGTATCTAGTCGATTTGGACTCAAAATTTAAGTGCTGCAATTTGGTACTTTAATATCTATTTGGTATATCTATCTACTTGCGCTCCCATGGCGTAGTGGTCACTGCGCTCGCCTTGCACGCGGGAGACCCGGGTTCGATTCCCGGCGGGGTCAAGAAATTTGTATCATTGTCGCGTGTCGCGACAAATTTCGAGATCAGAGCTCATTTGTGTGAGAAAATGTGAAAAAAATACCCCAAAAACCAGTTTTTTTTTTTGTTTTTTGACTTTATGGTTTTCTGGACAAAATTTGCACCACCATTTTCGTGTTCCTGGTAAAAAGACCTTTAATTTGATATATAGGTCGACCAGGGTTGGATAAGTCCTTGGAGGGGGACAGACCGACAGACAGACCGACAGACGACACCGAAGCGAATACAATAGTCCGTCCCTTATACCTTTTTATTACTATTGTAAATAAGAAGGAAGGACGGACTGAAAAAAGGCCCCGTAGGCTACTCCTTTGATGTCTAGTTCGGACACTTCATTCACAGCTTCTTTATATTTCTTCTTCTTTGTTTCTTTTTTCTTACCACACTCGATTGCGTCTTGTGTTAGAAAAAAGGCAAGGAAGCTCATTTCCTTGGATATTTTATTATGTTTGCTTTGACATTCTTTTTCTTTTCACTTGTTTTTACATTTTACTTTCCCATTATGTGTGTTTTTCTTCTCTCCCTCCTGCATTTTTCAAAGGATTCAACGTATTATCTGTTGAAGTGTTGGAACAACGCAACTTCTCCAAGTCCTCTCTGGATAACACGGTCTCAATTCAAAATCTTAAATAAAGTCTTATTGTGGGTTCGAATCCCGCCCTGAGACGGATTTTATCCCGAACAGGTTAAGGTTCGTTCTTGGAAAGGCGGGCTATCTCCTATCCTGATTTCCTTCTCTCTTCGCTTTCGGAGAGCTATAAACCTTAGCATAGCCTAACCCAGTACATAGCTACAACCGAATGGTAACAAGCTCAACTGGCAACACTTTTTCACCTCCGGGCTCAAATTTTTCAAATACTTTTAACTTATGTAAATATTTTGTGCCCTGCAAAGTCAGGAAGTAAGTAGGGTTCACATCAAAGGTCGCTTAGAATGCCCTCAATGCCCTTCCTTATGCCAGGCAATTCTAATTTAGATGTGCGTACCTGTATGTATACCTACATTACCTATACTGATATATTTGAGTACATATTTACCTAACAATTTCCTTGCCATAACACTTCATTCAAAGTCAATATGAGGTAGTCAAAGTCAGGAAGTAAGTAGGGTTCACATCAAAGGTCGCTTAGAATGCCCTCAATGCCCTTCCTTATGTTAGGTAATTCTAATTTAGATGTGCGTACCTATACGTATACCTACATTACCTATACTGATATATTTGAGTACATATTTACCTAACAATTTCCTTGCCATAACACTTCATTCAAAGTCAATATGAGAATACAGGCACGTGAAAAGTTCACATATATCTACATCATATATTTACGTTATATCTACTTCATATATTTACGCCCAATGTTTATTTACTGAAATGTAACCTTTCAAGCTTTTAACCGTATCATATACGCTTCAGGAGGGGTTGAATTATTATTAAATCTTACGAAACTTTTGCGTATTTTATCTTCCTATATATTTTGAGCCTAAAAGTTCTTGTTTGTAGGTAGTTGCCTAACGTATAGGTATGCAGTTATACATTAGGTAGGTATACTTGTAAACTTCAAAATATTATGTAATTAACCATTGGGGCAACTTTTTCAACTCGATTTTTCATTATAACAATAATATTACTGAGGAATAAAGTTCGCCCTTTGATATAAAAAAAAAACATCGCGAAACATAAAACAATTTTCCATCCACATTTTAAAGCAATAGTAACAGATACCTATCCTAATACCTAGATTGTAATACCTTATACATTGTAGGTATTAAGTATACCTACCCGTCTACCTATTGATATTATTTCCCTCTCGGAAAATTACCCGGAAGACCTTGATTCTGAGGGAAGGACGGGCTAAAAATCCATTAAAATTGAATGAAGATACATACCTACATAGATAGAGAGGTAATTCGTTATGCTAATGTGGTACATCCACTATTTATTTATAGTTATGAGCTACATTACATTTACATTGATAAGAAGTAAGAAGCTACCTTTTATAATTACCTATTTTATTCTTAACTGTTGTTGTATTTACAAGGATTTACCTACTAATTGATTTATGAAGATAAAAAAAGTTTGCCCTAGTACCTACCTTAGTCAAATACTCATGATAGTGGATGTGCACCTTTGTCAAATACTCATGATAGTGGATGTGCACCTTTGTCAAATACTCATGATATTAGTGGATGTGCTAAACTATATAGCTAAACGAAAAATGTAACGTGTTATAAAGGGTGTCCCAATAAGAATGTAACGTGTTATAAAGGGTGTCCCAATAAGAACGCGAGATTTGATTGTTTAATAAAGCATGGTTCTTCGTGGAAAAAAATAGACTTCGTACTAGGTAGGTACATAAATGACAGAACTCCTACTGACAATACCTCTAACTCTATCTCTATAACTTTGGTACAAATGTTATTTATGACTTAGTAGTACAGGGCAATAAATAACAGCAACAAGATACTAGATACCTACCTACCCTAATCAATACCTACCTATAGATATTGCCCACAGTCCAAACTTCAAGGTGCACCCCGAGTATATACCTACTACATAACCATGTAATCAATATTACCTGTAACCGAAAGTATATGATTGGTACCTCCTTGGTACCAATATAGGTACCTACCGAAATTGGGACTACCCAATCTTAACGGACAGTTTAAATAAGGTATACCATAAATAAAGAAATAAATTCCAGGGGCATTATATATTTTGACTGTAACTTCAAATTACAAACATGGTCATATGGGTAACTACATATAATACAAACATCTATTATTGGTATATTTTTGACAGCTGAAAAAATTTAGTTTATGAGTCTGTCTTTCTGGTCCAGTTAGAATCGGTGTAGAAGACGGATAGAATCGATCTCGGACCCTGTGTTTGGCCTTGTGTTATAACCTGGTTAGCTCACATGTTGTAATAAATTTTCAGACACAATCCCACCTCTGTTGCTGAGTGGTCAAGAGCACAAGCTTTCGGCCCAGAGATGCTGAAAGAGTGTGCGGTTCCGAGGACTAAATTCCTAGTGCAGAGTATTGCAGGGTCTTATCAAACTAGCAAACTACACACATCATAGTATCATAATACCAACAACTGCAGCAAAAACAACAACAACAACAACAAAGACGACGACGAAGACGACAATAATCACCACAACAACAACAACAATTTGACAAAAAAAAAAGAGTTAAATCACTATTTAAATAACAATAAAGATAGAGGTATGAAAATGGTCAAAATAGATATACGTAACAAAACATTTAATAACCTACTACATATCAATGTATGATTTATGACACCAGATATTCTTGTTATTACCTATTATAGGTACCTACCTTCCTACCTATAAGAAGGGTATCTAATATCAGTGAGTAGCTTAGGTAGGTAGGTAGGTAGGTACTCCGATATTGAATAGCTGCTGATTAGAGGGAGTGTGTGTGAAGTTTCAAAACTGGATCAAACCAGCACAAAATATTAAGACCCACAATGCTGAAATACCTTATTACATGTTACCTACCTATACATATGTATACGTAGGTATATTTACCTATACATAACTTATAGAGGGACTTCTGAAATACCTATTGCCTATTATACCCATTTATATGGACTTTAAACATTAAACTATAGGTATGTATGTAGACTTTATACATAAAACGATAGGTATGTATGTAGACTTTATACATAAAACGATAGGTATGTATGTTCCAGCAGCAGGTTCCACTTTTGAATATTGATTGATGTCCTAAACAACAGATGAACACAGACTAGTCTGATCGTTATCTAGAGTAAACAGGGGCGTTAAGCTAGGGAAGGTGTCTCTCTAATGCCCCCCTTCACGCTCAGACTGTCTGAGATCACGGTCTGAAGCTTTTTTCTGGTAGACAGGGGCGTTACCTTTGTGTAAACTAGGGAAAGTGTCTGTAATGCCCGCCAATCACGCTCAGACAGTCTGACAATCGGTCTGAGCGCTGAGCGAGAGCTGCTCAAGCTGCTGGCAGGAAATTTGTGCCCCAAGCTGATTTGATAGAGAGAACTGTAACAACGGAGATCTCAACGTCCCGAGATCAAAGAGAAAAGGAGGATGGGATAGGAGAAAGCCAGCCGTTCCAAGAACGAATCTGTTTAGGATAAAGTTCGTGCCGGGCCGGGCGAGAATCGAACTCGCGACCTAGTGCCTTGTAGGCAGACACGCTACCCTCCAAGCTAACTATTAGACTGACTGGTTGGCACTATTACTACCATGCCTGTAGAACGGGATGGACGCCTATTTTGTTGTGGACCAAACATTCAAGATTTCAAGTATGTAAAATCAAATATTATAACTATATTGTCAAGTATTGAACTCAAATATAACTATATCTATTGAAAATATGTAAAACAAACTATAAGAGAAATATTTAAAATGGTAATTTATTACAACTCTCATTTGAGTTATGGTTATTAAAAATCTCAGCACTAATCCATCTTTATTTATATTCCAGCACAAATGGATAATTAGGCTGCAAGATCATGTTCGCTGATAAAGTTCGACTGATAAGGTTTTTAATCAGTTAATCAGTTTTTAATAAATTGGTACCCCTGTCATAAAAAAAACAATATGTCTTGTCGTTTCATCCGACTTTTTTTTTTTTTTTTTTTTTTTTTTAAAAAAAATTTACGCAATGTGCAGACCTAATTTAAATGAGAGTTTTCCCACTACACACGACACGACTATTTCCGAACGATAAGTGGGAACGTACCTACCACAAGAAAATATAGAAAATATTAATTTACCCATAATCAAAACCGTTGACTGCCAATTAGCATTGAGCAACATGGAAAATATCAATTATTTACCACGATCAAAACATGACTTTACCAATTACCACTAAGAAAACACAGACAACATTACCTTCATGAAACTTGCACTCGTTATTCCAGGTACCATAGGTTAATTGCTTAATTTGTACCCCGAGCCGACTGAATGAGTTATGAGCCGTGCTAGTAAAATTAAGATACTAGATAAGGATCTCTTCACAACCAATAGCGTACCAAAGACAAACGGCCAACCAAAACCCCTCCAGTCTTTGCAGTTTAACCTTTGTGGCTTTGAAGTTGAAGCATAATTTTTAGCTCGGAATGAGGTGTCCCCTCGGAGTAGAACGAACGAGTTGAAATGTCGGTGTCTTGGTCAGAAGGTGCCGGGTTCGGGTGATTTCTGCCGTTATTTTATTTTTCTTTGTTCTTCTTCTTCTTCCCTCTTTTTCTTCTTCATTTTCGTCTTTGTCTTTGTCTTTGTCTTCTTCTTCTTCTTCTTCTTCTTCTTCTTCTTCTTCTTCTTCTTCTTCTTCTTCTTCTTCTTCTTCTTCACGTTCTCCTTCAAATCCTAGCCTTTCCAAGATTCTTAGCCCCACCTGAGAATAGAGACATTTCGATGTACCCAGGCATTTGTAATGAAATTGGGAAAATGGCAAAGTGAAAGAAGAAGAAGATTAAATTTGTAAGAGCTTTGCTCGATACAAATTAACACCTTTTAAAACTGGTCTTTGTGGGACTGACTTTATGCAAAAACCTAAAATACATGTTTGTAATGTATACGAATTGCCAGGAGTTCTCCTCAAATCGGATATTACTTTATATATTGTATTATGTACATACCTAGGTTATATACTTATTGTATTATGTACATACCTAGGTATGTATTATAAGTAGTCGATCAGGAATAGTCGGAATATAGGTAGTGGTTTTAATTGGTTCTCCCTCTCCTGACACCTCAACAGCTCAACACACACCCGCCTCATATTTCATTCAGGCGCGAGGTGCAGAATATTGGCACTTGGAACCATTTTTCATTACCAGTCCAATTATTTCACTTGAAAAGTTCTAGCTCCATTCCTAATCACTATTGACAGAACGTGGATACTGCTATTAGGTTCCCTATTAGGTGCTTGATTACAGACTTGTTATGTCAGTTAGAAATAGCTTGGACTCAGTAGCTTGTTTTGAGCTTTTGAGTCAGTGTTTAGTAGCTTGTTTTCAGTACCACGGCTTGGGCTGGGACTCCTGGGAGGAGCTTGCTTGGTAAGAACACCTGGATTCTATGTGTGAATGAAGACGGGGTCTACATTACAATATTGACTTGATGTTAATGCAAAGAACAGCACTTTCGCCTCAACGAGGTTAATACTGTCTTCTCCTCAGAAATCATAGCTACTCTGCTCTGTTTTCAAAATATAAAGTATCTGCCCCCCTCCAAATTCCTGTTGGTGTCGGACTAAATGAGCGCTATCCAAGCTATTGCCAACTTATGTTCCTCCTACAAAAACTCTCTGACCTCAAAAATTTATTCTGCCTGGAAAGATCTCTAAAGTCATGTGGCAAAGAAGGGACACTCATGTGGTGTCCGTCACAGTGCGGCATCAGTGGGAACGAGGCTGTCGACATGGCGGCTAAAAATCCCACCACACCAATTCAGCCTCTTAAATTATGTTCTGCTAGTGATTTCAAGCCTATTGTTGCCAAAATTATCCATAACATGTGGCAAACCTCGTGGAACGACCAAATAAATGGTAATAAACTTAAAAGAATCAAGCCCGATAAAAAAAAAAAGCCCGTGGTAGAAAATTGGGCCTCCAGAAACAGAGATACTCGATATGAAGAAGTTGCCCTAGCACGAATGAGAATCGGCCACACCAGACTAACACATAGTCATCTATTCACGAGATCCCCTCAACCTGCTTGTCGGTGTGGCGAACCTCTCACTGTGGCGCACATCCTTATTTGTCCCCTTGACACCCCCACACGATCCTCACTCCCCAACCCTCCCTCCCTATCCGATGACAAACCTTTGGTCGATTACCTCATGTCCTACCTAAGATCCCTCAACATTTTAGACAAGATATAAGACGAGGACCGGCGGGAAAGACATGTTGTAACACATCAGTTAAAGCGCCTAACCGAAAAAAAGAACAGCACTGTAAACCACATGTTGAGAAAAGAACACACATGAGAAAATCAGAGAACATAAAGCTAATGAACACTTTGAAAAAAGTTCAAGTAGTCCTGCGACTACCATTGGCGTAACTACACTGATATTACCTATTAATACTGACAATACCTACTCTTACTTATGATAATGTTGATGATTATGATGATAAATATCTGGTGCTGATATTGTTCATGTATATGCTCATGATGACAACAATAATGATAGAAACATAGAACAATACACAACCAATGAGCATGATGATAATCTTAATGATGGTTATGATAATGCTAGTCATAGAAACATATAACAATACATACACAATCAATGATTATGATGATAATGTTAATGCTAATGATATAAATAGGTACATATAACAATACATATACCTAATACACAATCAATGAGGAAAGGTGAATATCGTGCAGGACCTCCTTCAATATTGAAACCCAGCTGAATTCGAGATAGTTAACCCCTTTGTAACCGGGAGGGTCCGTTGGTTCCGTGTCGATCGACGCGAAAAATTGTGTTCTAAACTGATGACTGATTCAAGGAGCGTGGATTTTGTTTCTAAGGACCTTTATCTGTAGTTTACATCAGGATTGCTTTTTATTCAATACAATAGATCAGTTGCGCTTACTTGGGTGGTGTTTCAAAGTCATAGAGCAGGAAAAATGAGGACCAACGGAATTTTCCTTTTTGCCTCCTCGGATTTTGAAAACTCAGGACTCCAAAATTGAAATAAAATAAATGAGCCTTCTTAGCGAATAGCTTCCTGGTGACCCAAAAAACAAACCTCTCTTCAAATTTTCAGAGAGTCTGGCCTACAGTAAAGAAGAAAAATTTAAGCTCTATATGCACAAAAGTTGTGAAGAAGCTCTGTTTTACCACAGAAAAAAGCTAAAACCTCATTCTTCTAACTACATGTTACTCTGTTAAGTTCCAAATAGCAGATACCTATGAGTCCTAAGTTAGATAAACAGCTCATCAGAATGTGGGTGTTAGAGTTACTGGTATTTGTGTTACAGTTACCCATAGCTATACCTGTATAGAGTTATTGTTACACATTCTTTTAGTGTTTTATTGTGCTTGAACTTACTTTTTGCTTCAAAAGCTTCGTGCTCACTCGCAAATGAACAGTTAGCAACGATATTTTAGAGTAGAGCTCTCTAATTGGCTGAAAATTTTAAACTCAACCAATCAGATTGCCCCAAAATTTAAACTAAAACCAAATTTATACTATCTGGCCATAAACCCCCCCTACCTTTCATGAGGAAGCCTTATGCAGTTCTATAAAAATAAATTTCCTCTTTTTTTACACTTGTATACTCGTATTTTATTTATTACAAGATTTATACTTGGCTCAAATAATTTATTATTTGCAGAAAGTGAAAACATTCGAGGTACACTTTATACTTTGCTTGTCTGGTAGTTGGTACGTTATTGTTACATTTTTTTAAGATTTTAAGTACAGAACTTGCTTTTTTACGAGGATAGAAAGTTTGCAGATATGTACATGAGGTAATTGTGTGTACATACCTTACGTTATTGGCTGTAAAGTTTTGTAGTAGCAAAATCAACGCTGAATGAAAAAAGAAGCTAACAAATAAAAATCTTTGTAATAAAACAATATTAAATTATAAATTTTAAAAAGACAATTGAGATTCGACATTCAACTAAAGAAAGTTTGGTGAGCTTTCGGGAATACTCAGATTCCCACCAAGGTAACTAGGCTGACAGTTTTTCTCTCGAAAAGGAAAATGAAAGCTAAACCTACATACGTACCCAATAGTTTAGTCGTAGTTTGCTTTCGGAATTTCCCCTAAACTAAAGCTCGTTCCCCCTCTTTTGGTGTTATACCGCCTGTACTAAATCATAGGAAATCCAAGATGGCGCTCCATCAGAATCAGTTCCGTTTCGGAAAGGAAAATCCACCTTCTCTTGTTTGTAAAACATGGTTGCTAGGAGGGATCCCAGTCACAGAAGATCTCACCAGGTCTCAGTGACATAGGGCGTTTATCAAAGCCGATGGCCGTACTTATACCAATACCAATTGGAGGGGCCCCTTGTTGGAGGGCCCGGGGCCCCCCGGCCCTGCCTCCTAGTGCAGTTAGAACAATCTGTGTGTCTCTGGAGCTTAATCTTGAGATCGATACAATGTTTGAAACTGTACATGCAATTAAGCCGGGACGCAAAGTCTTGTGTTTGATTCATATGCGATACTCTGAGATAGTATGTAGATTGTAAAGTATATCTTCTTCTTATACCGGATGGGAGATGATTTGAGATTGAGATACTTACTTACTTTCCGTGTCCTCTTCTTTCTCATCAAATCTTTCTTCCCCAGTAATTTGAGACGTAAATTGCCCTCTCGTTTGCCGCAAGGAGATCTGCGTGAGTGCATGTCGTCTCCATTTGGCCGCATACCAGGAGATGTTCATGCGTCTACTCACTGCCGCACCCGCAGGTTGCATCCTCTTCGTACCCCCATAGCTTTTTGTTATATTTGCAGCAGGAGACTCCGCACCGAAGGCGATTTAGGGCCTTCCAGGTTTCAATAGCCACAGCACAACATGAAATCAGATTGAGATAGAATTTTAATTTTATAGAGCATTGTTAAATGTTTGTCACAAATATCGTTCACCCCACTTAATATACCTAGATAAATCTTTAGACTTGACTTGGATTCAAACCATCAACCTCCATAGGTATCTGAAGTAAAACTCGTTAATCACTACACCAGAAGATTTGAGTAAAGAGAGGACAAGACTTGAGATTAGAATAACAAGTGGTTCAGTAAAATCTATCACTCTCTCAGAAAAAGGGCTTCAGAAAAAGATCTAAACGACTGATCGGGTCCAAATTTCAACAAGATGAATAACGGTCATCGGTAAGGCTTGGCCTTTCGTGGCGTGGCTTATAGGCTGGCCAAGGCAACAAGAGGTTAGGCCTGAGATACAGGAACAACAAGATGAATGGCACGATTCCTATAGGAACTTAGCCAGATACCTGGAACTCTAGGGGTAATAGCTCTGAACGTCACAGGAATTTAGCTAAGTAGCATGTTTCCTTTGGACTTTACACATAATTGCATTTACCTTCCAGTCATTCCGTTTTATCTTCTACCAATAAAAATATAAATTTTAAAAGACAATTGAGATTCGACATTCAACTAAAGAAAGTTTAGTGAGCTTTCGGGAATACTCAGATTCCCAAGATCGCGAGAGAGGTGTTGACTCTACGAGCGCTGGAGTTGAAGTCTGAGTCAACACCTCTCTCGCGATCTTGGTCTAACGATGGGAATCTGAGTATTCCCGAAAGCTCACCAAACTTTCTTTAGTTGAATGTCGAATCTCAATTGTCTTTTAAAATTTATATTTTTATTGGTAGAAGATAAAACGGAATGACTGGAAGGTAAATGCAATTATGTGTAAAGTCCAAAGGAAACATGCTACTTAGCTAAATTCCTGTGACGTTCAGAGCTATTACCCCTAGAGTTCCAGGTATCTGGCTAAGTTCCTATAGGAATCGTGCCATTCATCTTGTTGTTCCTGTATCTCAGGCCTAACCTCTTGTTGCCTTGGCCAGCCTATAAGCCACGCCACGAAAGGCCAAGCCTTACCGATGACCGTTATTCATCTTGTTGAAATTTGGACCCGATCAGTCGTTTAGATCTTTTTCTGAAGCCCTTTTTCTGAGAGAGTGATAGATTTTACTGAACCACTTGTTATTCTAATCTCAAGTCTTGTCCTCTCTTTACTCAAATCTTCTGGTGTAGTGATTAACGAGTTTTACTTCAGATACCTATGGAGGTTGATGGTTTGAATCCAAGTCAAGTCTAAAGATTTATCTAGGTATATTAAGTGGGGTGAACGATATTTGTGACAAACATTTAACAATGCTCTATAAAATTAAAATTCTATCTCAATCTGATTTCATGTTGTGCTGTGGCTATTGAAACCTGGAAGGCCCTAAATCGCCTTCGGTGCGGAGTCTCCTGCTGCAAATATAACAAAAAGCTATGGGGGTACGAAGAGGATGCAACCTGCGGATGCGGCAGTGAGCAGACGCATGAACATCTCCTGGTATGCGGCCAAATGGAGACGACATGCACTCACGCAGATCTCCTTGCGGCAAACGAGAGGGCAATTTACGTCTCAAATTACTGGGGAAGAAAGATTTGATGAGAAAGAAGAGGACACGGAAAGTAAGTAAGTAAGTAAGTGTATAGAATTGTAGATAGGTACTAACAATTTTATTATGTTTGTAAATAGAGGATTCAAATGAACATAAATATGAACAATAGGTAGTTCCCTTCATTTTTTTCTAGTCTCTCTCCCTCGCTTACAAGTAGTCACACGTGGATTTCATTTCTCAACGTTTAACGTTCGTCTCGATTTTTCTTTTTTTTTTTTCAATTAAAAGAAACCTCACGTTGATTTTGAACATTGTACTAAGAAGAAAAAAGAAGGAGGAGAAGAAGAGGAAGGGGAAGAAGAAGGAGGAGGAAGAAGAAGGAGAAGAAGATTAAGAAGAGGAAGAAAAAAGATTAAGAAGGAGGTCACCATAACCTTTGTATCTCCCGTGCTAAGACCCAATATATCACCTTGCTTCAGGATAATGATATAAGACACATATCTCTATACCTATGTAACTTATTATAACTCCTAATACTAAATATATAGCTCATAACTTGGAGGAAAAAAAACTTCTACTAAATGTTGTACATAAACATTAGATTTAGAACCACAACTGACCAAATGGCCATGTTGATTGTTGATCTAGGAACTGAATTGATCTAGTGTTAAATTAGAGCTAAATTCAAGACTAGAGTATGACTCATTTCTTGGCGGTCATTACTAATTTTGTCTGGACTTTTCAACATAGACAAATAAACTAGGAACTCCCTACAATGGTAAAGGCCTAGTTAGCTTGGCAGGTAGCCTGCTAGCCTTGTAAGAGCTAAGTCTGCCCGGGAAGAAATTTATTCTGAACAGAAAAGGTTCATTTCGGAACGGCTGGCTTTCTCCAATCTTGTCCTCTCTCTCTTCGATAAGACCTCCAGGACTATAAGCTCCAGCTCTCTCTAAAGAAACCATGAATGCAGATCACAAATACTCGATTAATTTTTCGACTTGACTTCGACTTGAACCATCAACCTCCAGATCCGAAATCTACGCTAGCTATAGCCACGATCAACAACAATTTTAATAATTATTGTTGTTTAAAACAATTTTTATCATTATTATTGTATTTTTATACGACCTTAAATGACTTACTGAGTCACACACAACACACAAGGAACTTTTATTCTGTGGTTACTCCATAACTACCTCTATCTGAATCTGATACAAAGCAATAATACCTACATATACATAGGTAAGTAGTTGCTACATGTAAACCCAATAGAGTTCTAGATTTATACCTTTGGCATATCCGCCATTCCAGAGTGTCAATCATGTGTGACCTTCACCCCACAACTGAGCTTTTACCCCTGGAGACCCTACAGGCTACAGGTAGGTAGTATATAACCTACCCTAGGGCGTCTTACGCTCTTATATGTACTTACATTACTAAGCTGACTATATACAATAAACTGAGCTTTATCAGAAATGAGCCAAGGGCGAGAAGTAGGTAAAGTAGGTACCTATGTACCTAGTAGGTATCATCATGGTTTATTTGTGGTGAAGCTGAGGGCTTCTTCACAATTTTTGTGGATATCACAGCATTACTAAGAGCCTCCTGTACTATTTCTGACATATCTATATTTTTTTTTCTTTTTACTCTGGTAATGCCGCCACTAGTCGCTACTCGATTAAAGTAGCTACTCAGTTGTCCTCAGGAGGCTGAGCGCACCCCGAACTCCAAGCACAGAGCCGAAAAAGACCTCGGTCCGCCGGGAATCGAACCCGGGCCTCCTGCGTGCAAGCCTAGTGTGATACCCACTCGGCCACAGAAGTTGCTTTACCTCCCTAACACTAAAAATAGAGTAGGGCGGAGAGCATCTAGCTAGCAGGTAGAGACGGAAGTGACGACTTCAAACCGCATAGAGCTGAGGGCGAAAAGGTCTATACCCCTAAATAGCGCAACTTTGGTCCGGAATAACGGCCGAACCGTACCTTCTGGAAACAGGGCCCAAGGATACTTTTGATCTACATAATTTATCGAATCTCTGTGCCAAGTTTGAGCACATGGCCTTGTTGCTTAGAGTGTAAATAAATAAATAAATAAAATAAACCTGTAGTACACACATACATACGTGCGTACGTACGTACATACATACACACGTACAGACCATGGGCTAAAAACCACTTTTTGGGAATCAGGGGATCCCAAAACGGATATTTCCAACCATTTCCCGATTTTGAAAATTTGGACCGATTGCAATACTTTCATTACTAGTACAGCTCCGCTATATAAATAAAAAAGAAAGAAAAGAAGAAATGAAACAAGCAGGGTCCGTCCCTCCGGGAATTTTATAGCCCGTAGTGATTAGAGAAAATCAGTACCTATGTACCTGCCTAATTTGTTTAATATTCAGTTTATTATTATTCTTGATTTGATTTTTTGATTTTACTTTCATGTAATGATTTAAAATCAAGACTAGAGCCCGTTCTCCCTTTATTCCCAATATAATGTTCAAGTCACCCATCCATTTATTGGCCTTGCTCGGCGTAGCTTAACATAGATGACGCTAAAACCGGTCTTAAATGATCGACTGAAGGGTTATCTAAAACTTTCTCAGACGACACCGAAGCGAATACAATACGTCCCTTATACCTTTTTATTACTATTGTAATAATAAAGGAAGGACGGACTAAAAAGGTATAAGAGACGGACTATTGTATTCGCTTCGGTGTCGTCTGAGAAAGTTTTAGATAACCCTTCAGTCGATCATTTAAGACCGGTTTTAGCGCCATCTATGTTAAGCTACGCCGAGCAAGGCCAATAAATGGATGGGTGACTTGAACATTATATTGGGAATAAAGGGAGAACGGGCTCTAGTCTTGATTTTAAATCATTACATAAAAGTAAAACCAAAAAATCAAATCAAGAATAATAATAAACTGAATATTAAACAAATTAAGTAGGTACATAGGTA